>NW_026896875.1:0-26221 GCF_033153095.1 Gastrolobium bilobum | reverse complement strand
ATATGTTTACATTGCCTTTGGTTCAGTTTACATTGCTACTGGGAGATTGGTATTCTAGAAATGAAGTTCAGAAATGCATCCATATTGCTTTATTATCCGTTCAAGAAAATCCAGCTGACAGACCTTCAATGGCGAGTGTAGTACTTTGGTTGAACAGTTATTCAGTAACCTTAGCATTACCTCGACAGCCAGCATCTGTTTTTCTAGGAAGCCCTTCACCAGACAGATTAAGACACCAGCTTTTTTCTGATCGGTCTACCAGCTCTATCTCTTTGAATAATTATTTAATTACTGAAATATATCCCCGATAATGGTTGTAATCAATATCTTTAAATTCAGTATATGCTATAAGCTGATCAAACTATTATGTAACAACAATATATGGATATGGATATACATATTGTTAGTTTCTTTTATTTTGATTCTTTTTAGAAGCACCTACTTTCATGCTACGAAAATAATGGAGTGAATAAATTAATAGTGAGGTGACCAAATAATAACATTATTATCATTGAAAAGGAAATCTCGAAACCACAATTCAGTTGTAAATTTTTAATTTTCAAATATTATTGTAAACTGAATGTAAAAATTATATTTTTGAAAATTTAGATTCCCGGGTAAAAAAAATTTCCCCTCTACCACATTTCATGTCACCAACTTTGGAATTGATATTCCACACTCTTAACTCTCAATCGAGGAAAATAAATTTGAAATCTAGAATGGAAAAAGTATTCAAGAAAATGCCAAAATGCAATTTCTAAAAGGAGATGACGGGCAAAAAAAATTAATTTAATACTTTTTAATAAATTAATTATGCATTTATTACAGTTTTGAAAATAATTACACATTTATTGCACAATATGACGCCCAATTTGGGCGTCACCAATGACGCTCAAATTGAGCGTCACTCTTGAGGCAATCATGCCAAAATGTCATATTTTTTCCAAAAAAAAAGTTTAATCATAAAACTTTTGAAGGCCATAACTTTTGACTCGGGTATCCAAATCAGGTAATTCTTTTTTGATTCCACATAACATTTCGATATCTACACAATGAAATCTCATTTAATGTATTTTATTTATCACAAACATAATTTAAATCTAAATATGGTAATCCTTCTTCCTTAGAGATTTAGAATATTTATTTAATTATTTCCTATATTAATACATTTATTTCAAATTGATTTTTGAGTTTAAATCACAAATCAAACCTTTATTTTGTTTTTCTTATTAATAATAATTGTTATTTTTAATTTAAATCACAAACTAAAATTTTTTATAACAAAAATAAAAAAATTATTTTTTTAATTTAAAACACACATCAAATCTTGATTTATTTTTAATATTAAATCACAAACCCAGAACTCAGAGGCTTCTGAGTTTAAAAATGGGACACGTGTCAACCCCTGACACGTCACCAATCACGTCTAAATTGGGTTTCAATCAAGAGGCAATCACGTCTAATTTAGGTAATTTTATTTTTGAAAAACATTCATAAGCCATCATTAATTTCAGACCACGAATAATAACCCAGAAGCTTATAGCATTAATCATTAATTTCAAAAATAATATCCTTCTTCCTTAGAGATTTAGAATATTTATTTAATTATTTCTTTTATTTCTACAGGTTTTTAAAATTGATTTTTTAGTTTAAAACACAAATCAAATCTTTATTTTGTTTTCCTTATTAATAATAATTTTTATTTTATTTTTAATTTAAATCACAACCAAATTTTTGTTATACTAAAAAAATTATTATAAAAAAATTTAAATCACAAATCAAAATTTTATTTATTTTTTATATTAAATCACAAACTCATAACTGAGAGGCTCTGGGTTTAATCGCTCTTATAATACTATTCTTGCAAATTTAAATTGTGTTTATGGGAAATAAAATACGTCAAATGAGATGTCATTGTGTAGATATCGAAAAGTTATGTGGAATCAAAAAAAGAATTACCTGATTTGGATACCCGAATCAAAAGTTTTATGATTAAATTATTTTAATTTTTTTTGAAAAAAAATATGACACGTGTCAACACCTAATGAGTGACGTCTAAATTAGGCGTGATTGCCTCTTGAGTGACGTCCAATTTGTGCGTCATTGCTGATGCCAAAATTGGGCGTCATATTGTACAATCAATATGTAATTATTTCCAAAACTGTAATAAATGTATAATTAATTTATTGAAAAGCATTAACTTAATTTTTTTTTTTGCCAGGGATGGCGTCCAAACAAAAGAAAGTTGAGCTGTCACATTGTTTACTAGGATGCGGCTTTTAGACCGTATTAGTTGCTTTTTCAAAAAAATTGATCAGATTAAGTTTTTGATCAAATTTATTATTAGAGCGGTGCAGAATAAAAACGCGCTTCTTATGGTACCGCATTCATACTTGCACTGATCAGTAACGTGTCGAGTGCAGATATAGACCTTGACAAAAAAATTACAATATTTGTCATGCCGCCATGACACCAGCCATCGGGAATGCTATTTATCATATTGAGAACTTGGGACTTCACGTGTCACCCGCTTTAATTTACCTGCATGCATAATTATACCTGCATGTTATTTAGCTGTATTCTAGAAAATATGTTGCAGAATTATAATTATTAAAATTTATTAAAAGTTATAACTCTCTATACTCCTAAATTTTAATTCATTATATCAAGACCTAGCTATAAGGTAATTAAATGTAATATACAATAATTAAAATGTCAGTGGCATTTCAATTTTCTTTTTGTTGAATATTATATTTATGTAATTATAAAACAAATCATTTTGATTTACATTATCTATTTATAGTATGAATACAAGACCCAAGGTTATTCAAGATATTCTAAAAATTAATAGGTAAAATAATATAGATATTTTCAAGACCCGAGATAAAATAATGAGGTTTATCCTTATCCACGGTGAGGGAAAGTTACAAAGAAAAATAAATTAGTATTTGAATATAATTACACTTAACCAATCATTTTTGTGTTTGACACACATTGTCCACATGAGGGAAATTTTTTCAAAACATCAGACGTACCCATTTCGGTACATCTTTTTTTTAAATAGGAAAATTATTATTTTTATTTACACCCTTGTTATTTTTTATTATTCCCACTAAATCCTACAAACTTTCCCCATTAGGTAAAAACGTACCTACATCTGATGTACCCAAGGTTTTCTCCCACATTAGAAAGACTACAACGTCTAAATGTGGTAAGTCAGGTGTTACGATCACGACAAGTATACCTGTCGTACAAGTAATAAAGAAGATGGTAGAGTATCATTCCCACGAGGATTAGTATTTCAAGCACTAATTTACTATTTTTACTTAAGTTGGACAAATCAAATTTGGTTTAAGAAGAATAATAGAAATCTAATTTTAAAGAAAACAATTAAAAGAACAAATGGCAACAACAA
Organism: Gastrolobium bilobum; assembly: GCF_033153095.1. Classification (NCBI taxonomy): domain Eukaryota; kingdom Viridiplantae; phylum Streptophyta; class Magnoliopsida; order Fabales; family Fabaceae; genus Gastrolobium; species Gastrolobium bilobum. The sequence goes on along the minus strand of NW_026896875.1, from coordinate 22,806 downwards.
TTAAATGCAAGAAAAGATTCTAATAATTAAAGATTAATTTAAAATCAATAATAAAAACTGCAGCTAGGTATAGTTCACCTTTGATCCCCCTTTTACGATTTAATTCAATTCAATAACTCTCTGTCCCAATTGTTTCAAACAATTCACCATCTAAGAATTAATTGGTCAAATCCTAATGTCTTAGTTCTTTAACCCTTTTAACCCAATCAAAATTCTAATATCTTATAAACCCCTTTCAGATTAAGCCTTACACGCGATGAATTACAAAAGTTTACAATTCCTACCAGCCTATGTCTAGATCAAGCAAGAATCAATGTTTACCCCTATCTAGATTAAGACCCCAATATGTCTCTTGCGAACCTCTTTATTCATATATAGTTGGCCAGATCATACAAGAATTTAAACAAGCAATTCAAGATAAACACAAACAATTAGAGACATTTAACTAATGAAAAGAATTAAACCAAATAACAGATTCATGTAGGATCCATTCCTAACTACACAAAAAAATTAGCTACCTTTTATATTGAAGAGAATAGTTTCCTTTTAAATCATAACAAATCTTTGTAGAATCCACAATCAGATATGCATCCAAATTCTCTCTTTATATCAAGGAGAAAGTTTCCTAAAATCTCCAACAAATAATCAATCGAATGTCGTTGATCAAACTTTCAAAATTCAAAATTTCCAAATTTGTAAAAGCAACATCAACGTTCTGGCGCTAGTGGCGCCACCTTGGGCGACTAGCGCAGGGAAAGAATGATACCCGAGGATTTGGCGCTACTAGCGTCACGAGACAGTAGTTGTTCATGGTGTTGGCACTTGAGGCGCCATGCGGGCGCTAGTAGTGCCAACTTTCTGCTACTTTCACGTTCCTTTCTTCCTTCCTCTTGAGCTCTCTAACTAATGGGCCAAAAATCCTACAAAAACACAAGAATTTCATAAAAATACTCCTGAGAGTGAATTAACGATTAAATTCGAATTCTAATTTTTTTTTATTAATTTTAGATCAATTAAATGCTCGATTTGACCCTTAATATATAATATATTGGAAACATATCATCAGGTACTATTTTTGTTGTCAATATCTAACTAACTGAACGCGTCGAGAAATCTACTGTGTTTTAACGCGGTATAATAGGTATCGTGTTTCTTGTGAAGGTCTGCACACTACACGTTACTGATCAGTGCGTGTCTAAATACAATACATCCTAAAGCGCGTCATTTTACATCAATCTGGTAATAATTTTGACCAAGAGTTTAATCCGATCAAACATTTTGTAAATGAAACTAATACGGTCAAAAAGCCCTAAGATTACACATGATTGAGAAAGTACATAAAGGTGGTTTGATGATGGTAATTACACAATAATGTTTGGTGGTCCTTTACCCTTAAAGGAAATATTTTCTTCCATTTATACTCTTTCCTTCCTTCTAAAGTCTCTGCCAATCCTTTTTTCCTTATATTTTTGGAAAGGGAGCACAAAAAATGAGCTCCATAGATTGCGTTAGGAAAATCGACAAATGCCATTGAAAAAATCCCAGCCCCAAGAATACTTATTAGCCCAATAGAGGTAGCTGAGATTCTTCTGTATGTGAACATCCGAACAAAATCTTTAGCTACTTTTTAACAATTTTAATATAAGGAGAATAGTTTCTTTGCTGACTCAACAAAAATTATGCCTTACTTTTTTTTAAATGATAGGCCCACAATTTATTTTTCTATACAGGAAATTCAAAGTCTCTTATATAAGAGGAAAGACTTAAAAACCCTTTAGGGGGCATCTGGTAGAGAAGAAATTTTTTTGTATTTGAGAATCATGATTGCCAGGAATATGCTGGGAAAGTGAATTTTCTAGGAATGTGACAAAAAAGTTGTTTGGTAGGCCAAAATATTATCGAAAATATTAGCTTAAGTTTATTGATTCTATCTTTGGTTGATTATCAATTATTGATGGGAATGTGAGATAATTTTACAAAAGTAACCCTATGTAAAAGGACAACCCACGTTTATTGAAATTTTACAACCCATCTTCCAGTGAATATGGGGTATCCGAAATTTAAGTCCAAAATATAATTAATAGAGCGGAAAGTTGAATCAATTCAATGGGACCTCATTTTCTCCTGTTTCCACTGCCAGCAATTGGACGGGGTTGGTGACCACCGTCTAGATTCAATCTATCTCCGACAACAACTATACTTCCTCCAATTACTCCGACGCTCTCAAATCCCTCATGCATCTCACTCAGGTGGAGCTCAATAATCTGCCAAAGATGTCAGCAAGGCCTTTTATAATAACCCTAACTTGGGTAATATGGATGTAAGAATTGATTAACTATTTAATTGTGAAATTAATGGTCTAATTAGAAAAGTGCAAAACATGAGAGTTTTGGAGTATAATAGCTAGTAGGCAAAAGTTATCATAACTTAAAAATAATTGAATGAAATATAATATAATAATTTTAGTGAAAGTCTAAGATCAAGTTAGATGAGTAAAATGGATGAGAGAACGCGATGGGTGTACCGCTTAAAGTTTCTTTGACTTTAAGTATGTTAAATATCTAATTTAGAAGACAAAAACCATTGCATCCTTCTTCCTCCTTCCTGCATGCGAACTCATGGCAATTGGTGAAGAGCTTGGATTTCCATCTTCTTAATTAGTCATCCAATCAAGAAAGTTTCAAGTAGAGAATCACTTAGAATCACAAGACAAATATAACCCCTAATTCAAATATCCTTGAAAGTGGGTGTGTGAAAAGAAAAAGAAAGGAAAAATGGCAATTTTTATGAGTTTGTGAGCAATGGAGGTTTGTTTGATTTCACCCAAAGGTTGAAATATACTTCTTGCTTGATTGTGAAGCCATTAGTGGTAAGAATCCCATTTCTATCAATGTTTTTGATAACTTGATATTTAGGTTGTCATTTTGGACATATATTCTTGGATGATGGTGTTAGAGGCACGTGTAGCCTTAGGTCTTTTGGAAATTATGCTAAGGAACCATAATAATCGATAAAAAAGAGATCAAATCATCATTTGGGCTTGGTTTGATAATTTCAAAATTTCATATGTATATGGCTTGATTTCTTACAATGCAAGTAATTGTCTATTTGTGATTGATTTTGCTTATTGTTATTAAATACTAGGAGCGATTTAAGTGGAGGAATAGAGAGAAAACAACCATTGGATTAAGCCTAGGTGTTGCTAGTAGCTTGTGATGGATACTTTGTTACAAGAAAGATTTGATAGGAAGCTACTGCAGGTAAGCTTTTGGACCTTGGGATTTATCTCGTGCATGTTCCACCATGCTCTAAAGGAGAAATGATGTATGTGGTATATGTAATTGCATAGATTTGATATAATGCATTGGATATATGTATGTGTATGCTATGTATTTACACTTGGTATGTATCAAAGATATTTCCTTGTGTAATTCATAATATAGCACCAGTAAAATTTATTGTTATTGATATATGTTGTGTTATTTTCATAGCATGGATATGTATATTTGTATCATATGATTTATTGTTTTTATGCTGAAGTGAACTTAGGGGTGGAAGAATCTTCAAAAGCCCCTAAGTTAATTAGATATATATGTATATCTCACCCCACGTTACGAGAATTTCATGTACAGGTACTGACGGTGCAGGAGTATCACAGGGTACGAGACATGGCTAGCTTGCCATGATATTGCATGAATGTGGGATTTATTTTGATGTATATATTTATATCTCACATATCATATATGTATTTTGGGGAGTATAGGAGATGTCCATACCTCTTTTGATTATGATTATGGATATTCGTTGAGCCATATGTATAGATTATTTCACTTATGTGTCTTTTGTTACTATTGATGCATGGAGGAGGGACTTAGCCTATGATCAAGTTATTGGACATCTTTCATGTTATTAATGCATGTAAAAGACTTTGATAATATGTTTTGCATTAGGTAAGTTCTCATTTATGTAGTCTGTGGATATTTATGTATTTTGATACAATTATGATGAAAGGGCTTTATGCCTATTGGATAGACTGAGATGATGTCAGTATTTATTGAACTGTTTATCAGGTTGAGATATCATGTGGGAATTATCCCTAAATGTCCGGAAAACAAACAGAGCTCTGTCCGTTTTGTTTGGACGATGTTGGTAGGAGATTATCACCTTGTATGATTAACTATTTGTATAACACCTCACAACTTTAAATCAAGTAATTAAAATATTAAGTGAGCAATCAAGTGATGGATTAGTGAAAATCCTAAAGAATAGGCCAAAATACAAAGAAAGGGCAAAACGATAATTAGCCAACACGCAACCCTAGGAAGATAAAAATTGAGTAGAAGGACTCATATGGTAAAAATAACCCTGGAAATGGGTTTAGAACGAAAAATTGAGTGGATAGGCAAGTTTCAGAAAAATCAGTGAATAGTGTTTTTCGTGGGTAAAAATACCGCGTTACGATTGCACCATAAAATGTGCTAGTGGAATTTTGAGTTCTAGGTTTCAAATATGAGTTACAAATGGTCTAATGAGTTAGGAAATATGATTGTTGATAAAATTTGATGAAAGTAAGTCATTTTGGGGAATCGTGCCAACGGCGCGCGCGATAGCTTAAAAACAGTGTTTTCTCCGAACGAAACGAGGACTCTGAATTCATCTGATCAAGCCTAATTAAAGTGGAATAGTTAATGTTAAAAATTAGAGTTTCTAAATAGGCTTTGAATTTACGGACGTTTAGTGGGAGTTTTGACGCGTTTTGAATCGCGTGAGGTGGCGTGGGACCCACCCCACTTGAAAGTCACTTAAACATCTCATCACTCCACTATTCATCATCACCCTCACTCTCTTCTCTCTCCCCAAACCCGAGTCAGCCCCCCTCCCCCTTCATCACTATGTAAAAATTTCTTCTCACCATTAATCACTCATTTCTCCACCAAATCACTTGATTCTTGTGTTGAAATTTGTTGGGAAGAACCTTCTAAACCCATTGGTGGGTTTCTTGAGCCTTGAAATCGCGTGTGGGAGGAGATCCTGCCCATTTTCAGCCGCGACTTGGAGGGGAATTTTGGTGTTCATGGAGCTTTGGAATGCTCCAATGGTGGAGTATGTGTAGGAGGAGCCCATTGCCTAGCATTTGAGTGAGTTGTTACACCTTTTCATTGGTTGATTCTTGAGATTGAATTTTGAAAACCTAAAGCTTTAAATTGATGAATTGTGATGTTAGAGAGCTCAATTTGAAAATGTGTAGTTATATAGTGCTTAGATGAGTTGTGTTGTGGTTGGAAAGTGTTTGAATCAATGAGAAAAGTGAATTGTGTTTAGAGACCTAAATGAGCCCAAAGTGAAATATTTCGCAAGACGATGCGTAAATGTCGTAAAACGGAAAAACGACGATTGAACTAGCCTCTAAGCAACCTAAGGGAGTGTTATAAAATGAGAAAGAAAATTTAGAAAAATAAATCCCAATTAACACCTATATGGCCGAACCTCCAAGGGAAAAAAGGGAGATTTTGCGGTTTTCGCGTTCTGATGTAATTCGACGCGAAAATGACGAACCGGCACTTGAATTGGCCTATTGACAACCTTATCAGACGTAACAAAATGAGAAAGAAAATTTAGAAAAATAAATCTCAAAATTACACTTCAATGGCCGAACCATCAAGGGAGGATGGGGAGGATTTTTGTGATTTTGCGTTTTGATGATATTTGACGCGTACTGATGGATGTACGTAATTGTATAGGTTGCCGTACGTTGACTTGAATCCCGAAACTTGAATCTGGGAGTTACCCTTGGTCTTGGACCAAGTGGATTGAGGTATGTAATTGGTTCAATCCATGTATAATTGTGAATTAGCATGTATTGTTTGAATTATAAGTGATTGGGAATGTCCTCTGTGTAGGCATTCTACTGTGTACCAAGTTGAGGGATAAGCTACTGCGGAGCTTGTGAAAACAATATTTCAGGTAACCTCTTGGTATTGGGGCTTGTTCCCCTTTTCTGTTCCACCTTGCCAGTTGATGGAAACGGTAGGAAGTGTGTATGAATAGTATAGAACACATGAGCATGCATGCATTATTGCTATGGGTACTGCGGTACCGAGTCTCTGGCCAGTAGACAGTTTTATTAGCCTTCGGGCAGTTTCGAACTTCCGCTGGATAGGTCTCCAGGAGGGAGTTCCAGTTGACTGCGTGTCATGGTGTGTGATCCGGGTAGGAGCACACTAGGAATGTCTTTGGCGTTTTGGTTGGTTTGGGCATCATGGTTGTGGTTTCTGTGAACACACCTTGGATGATACCCATAGGCTTATATATGCCCAGGGCGTACGTGGAATTGGGGTTACCATCTCGTATCGTCGTAGTTTGTTTCTTTATATTCCCCATTTCTCTAAATCCCTTGCTATATCCCGTTTTCAAAGTGGTTGTTTTATTCTATCGATATGCATCGAAGTGAACCATTGGGTGGAGCTTTCTCCAGAACCTCTTGGTTACTGAGATATATTCGTATATCTCACCCCGTCTCGGGGAATTTATTTCAGGAGGTAGCAGTGGAGCAGGAGCAGCGGGCAAGAGGCCCGTAGAGTGAGCATTGGAGTGCTTCATGTTTTGTTTTTGTTGGCCGTGTGGCCTAGGCTAGACTTAGGGCATGAACATCTCATATATATGTTGTGTGAGCTTCATTAGCATATTTGTTCATGACATTTTTCCTAAGTCTAGTAGTTATGTATTTGGTTATGTTGTCATTTGAATTTAAGTTGTAATATTGGAAGAATGTAAGTTGAAGTTTAAGTTTCAAGTTGTAAGTTGTAAGTTGTAAAGCAATATTGTAATCGTATTGATGCATGACTATTTATGATGGAAGGGCCTTAGGCCTATTTTAGGGTATGATTACATGTATGATGAAAATATGCATGAAAAAAGTGTTAGTGATTGCAACTACTTAAGAATGATTAATATGAACTATATGCCTAATGACTATAAACTGGATTGGGTTGTAAGTGCCCCAAGGCGTTGTTGGTCCTTGTGTGTGCCACCCATTGGATTATTAATGTATTATCATGTGATTATTAGGTACATTTGAGGCTTAAATGATCTTTTACAAATTTGGGATTATTGGAAAAACAAAGGAAACTCTGGCGAATTTTCTGTAGAATTGGCAGATTTTAGGCGAACTTCGGGAGAGCATATCTCCCTCCATAGAGGTCCAATAGGAACACACCATACTCCATTTTGATGGTTGAGATGTCCTCTACCTTGTGTCAAAATTTGAGGAAATTCTGGGTTGATCTTCGGTCTGAAAAAAATAGAGAAACACGGACTGCTCATGTGCCCCTGCACCTGAGGCAGATTCTGGACCGGATTTGGGAAATTAATTCCCGCTTCGTTTCTCAGTAAAATTAAGCGTGGGATATATAAAAATGAAGTTTGAGATATCTAGTTTGTAGGATAAACATTTTAGAGCAAATGGATGAGTGGATTGGGTGCAGTAATTCGAGTAATGTGAGTGGTTTGGAGCTGTTTTTGGGGTTGTTTGGCTAATTGCTTATCCAACTTCAAACGGAGATAACCGGAGCTAATGCGCTCCTAATTGAGCATATGATAGCTTTTTGAAAAGGGAATTAAGTAATACAAAGATATAATCTGAGAAGAGAGTTTGGTTGCGATCGGTTTGGTCGCAGAAAAATTTAGAGTGAAACATGTCCGAATTGGTAAAAACGTAAAGTTTGGAAATTGGCTAAGTGAGTTTATGGGAACTCCTTAGTAACTTATAATAAGTAATGTGAGTTATAAAAATAGTTTAAATAAGTCTTCCGCAAGAGTTTACGGTTACGGTCACAGCTTTTAATTATTACGCATTTTTATGTTTTAAATGCTCGTGTAATAATCGGAAAAAGTTTATTCGCATTTTTATAAATGAACTACTGTGATTGTAACTGCGCTTAATATCATAATTAATGTTAACAATATCGGTGTACAACGGGCTGTTACAATCTGCGTTGTCATGTGAAGCAATGTTGTTTATGGAAACTTCTTGGTGGTATAATAAGTTTAACCGAGATTAGATGTTTTAGCAATTTATATGAGTTATAATTACAATTTGAATTGTTTATAAATACGAAAACTTGTTTTAAGCAGTAAAAGTTAATGATTTGAAAATAAGAAAAATTATTCGTGTTTTAATCAACTATTGTGATTGTAACTAGTCTTAATATCATACGTAATGGTAATAAACCGGTTATAGGATGGCAAGTTACACATTTGGCCTTCTTGCCAGACTTGCCTTCGATCGGTTCCCTACGTGGAAAATTCTTCTCATTACTATGGGGTTCAATGGCTTATCGTTAGCCTGACAATCAACCCCTTCCATACTGGCAGGTAGGTATAATTAACATTTTTTTATTTGGTTATGAAAAATCAGTCGAATGTTGAATCAATGAATGCAATTACAGGTGTGCGTGTTTCTCTATGTGTGTGTATATAACACCTCACAACTTTAAATCAAGTAATTAAAATATTAAGTGAGCAATCAAGTGATGGATTAGTGAAAATCCTAAAGATTAGGCCAAAATAAAAAGAAAGGGCAAAACGGTAATTAGCCAACACGCAACCCTAGGAAGATAAAAATTGAGTAGAAGGTCTCAGATGGTAAAAATAACCCTGGAAATGGGTTCAGAACGAAAAATTGAGTGGATAGGCAAGTTTCAGAAAAATCAGTGAATAGTGTTTTTCGCGGGTAAAAATACCGCGTTACGATTGCATCGTAAAACGTGCCAGTTGAATTTTGAGCTCTAGGTTTCAAATATGAGTTACAAATGGTCTATTGAGTTAGGAAATATGATTGTTTATAAAATTTGATGAAAGTAAGTCATTTTGGGGAAGCGTGCCAACGGCGCGCGCGATAGCTTAACAACAGTGTTTTCTCCGAACGAATGGAGGACTCTGAATTCATCTGATCAAGCCTAATTATAGTGGAATAGTTAATGTTAAAAATTAGAGTTTCTAAATAGGCTTTGAATTTACGAACGTTTAGTGAGAGTTTTGACGCGTTTTGAATTGCGTGAGGTGGTGTGGGACCCACCCCACTTGAAAGTCACTTAAACATCTCATCACTCCACTATTCATCATCACCCTCCATTCCTTCTCTCTCCCCAAAACCCGAGCTTCAGCCCCTCCCCCTTCCTCATTGTGCAAATTTTTCTTTGGACCTTAACTTGGCCATTTCTCCACCAAATCACTTGATTCTTGTGTTGAAACTTGTTAGGGAGAACCTTCTAAACCCATTGGTACCCTTCTTGAGCCTTCAAATTGAGTGTGTGAGGAGATCCTTCCTTCTTTCAGCCGCGAGTTCAAGGAGGAATTTTGTGTTCATGGAGCTTTGGAATGCTCCAATGGTGGAGTATGTGTAAGAGGAGTCCATTGCCTAGCAATTGTGTAAGTTCCACACCTTTTGATTGGTTGATTCATGAGATTGGATTATTGAACCCTAAACTTTGATTTGATGAATTGTGATGTTAGAGAGCTCAATTTGAAAATGTGTATTAGATGATAATGTGTTAGAATGATGTATTAAAGCTAGAAATGCGATGAAATTTATTGGTGAAAATTGATGAATTTAACTTAGAAAAATTTGATGATCATGACTTTGGACTTTTGAATTTTGGTGTTGAGACTTTGTATGATGAATTGTGGCATGATGGTAGGATGATATAATAGGTTGTGTGAAGGTTGGAGTGATTAAAATCGAATGGAAATTCCTTGGAATGGCATAGGGCAAAATTTCGAACCTTTGAGGAGAAATGAGTAAATTGATGTTGAAAAATGATTTGAATTATGTGTTGTGTGTTTATATGATGACTAGATGGGTTGTGTGGTGGTTGGCAAGTGTTAGAATCATTGGAAAAATAATAAGTGGTTTAGTTGGCATAAAGAACCTAGAGCGAAATATTTAACGAAACGATGCTCAAAAGACGTAAAACGGCGAACCGACACTTGAAATGGCCTTATGGCAACCCAAGGATGGGTACTAAAATGAGAAAGAAAATTTAGAAAAATAAATCCCCAAATAACACATATATGGCCGAACCTTCAAGGAGAAAGGGAGGATTTTGCGGTTTTCGCGTTCTGATGTAATTCGACGTGAAAATGACGAACCGACACTTGAATTGGCCTCTTGACAACCTAATGAGGCGTAACAAAATGAGAAAGAAAATTTAGAAAAATAAATCTCAAATTAACACTAGTTTGGCCGAACCTTCAAGGAGGAAGGGGAGGATTTTGTGATTTTTGCGTTTTGATGCTATTTGAGGCGTACTGATGGATGTACGTGATTGTATAGGTTGCCGTACGTTGACTTGAATCCCGAAACTTGAATCTGGGAGTTGCCCTTGGTCCTGGACCAAGTTGATTGAGGTATGTAATTGGTTCAATGCATGTATAATTGTAAATTAGCATGTATTGTTTGAATTATAAGAGATTGGGAATGTCCTCTGTGTAGGCATTCTGCTGTGTACCAAGTTGAGGGATAACCTGCTGCGGAGCTTGTAAAACCAATATTTAAGGTAACCTCTTGGTACTGGGGCTTGTTCCCCTTTTCTGTTCCACCTTGCCAGTTGATGGCAACAGTAGGAAGTGTATATGAGTAGTGTAGAATAACATGAGCATGCATGCATTATTACAATGGGTACTTATATACCGAGTCTCTGGCCAGTAGACAGTTTTTAGCCTTCGGGCAGTTTCGGACTTCCGCTAGATAGGTCTCCGAGAGGGAGTTCCAGTAGATTCTGGGTCATAGTGTGTGATCCGGATAGGAGCACACTAGGAATGTCTCAGATGTTATGGATGGAATGGGTACCTTGGTGGTAGTGATTTGATCACACCTTGGATTATACCCGATGGAATGGGTACCTTGGTGGTAGTGATCTGATCACACCTTGGATTATACCCGATGGAATGGGTACCGGGGTGGTAGTGATTCGATCACACCTTGGGTGGACCCGATGGAATGGGTACCAGGGTGGTAGTGATTTGATCACACCTCGGGTGGACCCATAGGCTTATATATGCCAGGGTGTGCATGGTATTGGTAGATACCATCCCGCAACATCGTACTTTGTATTCCGATATTTCCCCAGTTCTCTAAATCCCTTGCTATATCCCGTTTTCAAAGTGGTTGTTTTATTCTATTGATATGCATCAAAGTGAACCATTGGGTGGAGTTTTCTCCAGAACCTCTTGGTTACTGAGATATATTCGTATATCTCACCCCGTCTCGGGGCATTTATTTCAGGAGGTAGCTGTGGAGCCCGAGCAGCGGGCAAGAAGCCCGCAGAGTGAGTAGTGGAGTGCTTAAGATTTTGCATTTTGTTGGCCGTGTAGCCTAGGCTAGACTTAGGGCATGAACATCTCATATGTATGTGGTATGAGCTTCATTAGCATATTTGTTCATGCCATTTTCCCTAAGTCTAGTAGTTATGTATTTGGTTATGTTGTCATTTGTATTTAAGTTGTAATATTGGAAGAATGTAAGTTAAAGTTTAAGTTTCAAGTTGTAAGTTGTAAAGCAATATTGTAATCATATTTGATGCATGTCTATTTATGATGGAAGGGCCTTAGGCCTATTTTAGGGTATGATTACATGTATGATGAAAATATGCATGAAAAAGTTGTTAGTGATTGCAACTACTTAAGGATGATTAATATGAACTATATGCCTAATAACTATAAACTGGATTGGGTTGTAAGTGTCCCAAGGCGTTGTTGGTCCTTGTGTGTGCCACCCATTGGATTATTACTGTATTATCATGTGATTATTAGGTACATTTGAGGCTTAAATGATCTTTTACAAATTTGGGATTATTGGAAAAACAAAGGAAACTCTGACGAATTTTCTGTAGAATTGGCAGATTTTAGGCGAACTTTGGGAGAGCATAAATATCTCCATAGATCTCCAATAGGGACGTTCCATACGCCATTTTGAAGGTTGAGATGTCCTCTTCCTTGTGTCAAAATTTGGGGAAAATATGGGTTGATCTTAGGCCTGAAAAAATGGAGAAACGCGGACTGCTCATGTGCCACTGCATCTGAGGCAGTTCTGGACCTGATTTGGGAAATTAATTCTCGTTTCGTTTCTCAGTAAAATTAAGCGTGTGATATATTAAAATGAATTTTGAGATGTCTAGTTTGCAGGATAAATTTTTTAGAGCAAATAGATGAGTGGATTGAGTGCAGTAGTGGTTTGGAGCTGTTTTTTGGGTTGGTTGGCTATTTGCTTATCCAACTTCAAACGGCGATAACCGGAGCAAATGAGCTCCGAATTGAGCGTGTGATAGCTTGTTGAAAAGGAAATTAAGTAAGACAGAGATATAATCTGAAAAAGAGGTATGGTTGTGAGCGGTGTGTTCACAGAAAATTGATGAGTGGACCATGTTCGAAAAGGTAAAAACGTAAAGTTTGTTAATTGGCTAAGTGGGTTTATGGGAACCCCTTAGTAACTTATAATTAGTAAAGTAAGTTATAAAAATAGTTTAAATAAGTCTTCTGCAAGAGTTTACGGTTACGGTCACAGCTTTTAATTATTACGCTTTTTATGTTTTAAATGCTCGCGTAATAATCGGAAAAAGTTTATTCGCATTTTTATAAATGAATTGTTGAGATTGTAACTGCGCTTAATATCATAATTAATGTTAACAATACCGGTGTACAACGGGCTGTTACATTTTATGGTATCAGAGCAGTTTTGTTAGGGAACTCTGATAATGTATAGTTGTGTTATGTGTTACATCGTTGTATGTAGATTCTTATCGATTACTGCATATGTGATTCCTTAGTGTGGGTCTGATCAACCCATTCCTTTGTGTTACATGCGTAGTCATCGTAAGAAGCCTCCATGGAAACCCTGAAGCACCGAATGTAAGTCCTTAGCCTGATGTTGTGGCTGCAATATTGACTGCTCCATGGACAAGAGATGGCAGTAAGTAAAATATGAATATTATAGGACTTAAGGGAAACAGACTTAAATGTTTCGTCTGACCTTGTAGATGAAATTTATAAAGCTGGATTATAAGTGAAAGTTGTAAATAAATCTATGATATGTACGGTATTGCATGGGTGAACCTTGTAGTACTATGAATAATAAAGATATATAATTGAGATGAGTCCATAGTATGGAAACAGTATTGGTGAAGCTTCCAAGTATGTGTGTAGTATAGTGTGTACAATGGACTTGGTGAATAGACTTCATCAAGGTGAGAGATTTAGAACCTGTTGGATTATTGAAAATGGTGAACAAGTATGCTTAAGTATGAGTTGGAATATTCTATGTATGATTAGAAGTTATAAGTCCCTGATGGATGATGTACACTTAAACAAATTGAGATGGTTCATGCAGAGAAATAAATAGAATAATTGATGATTAATCCTATGGGATTTGACCACTTGAAATTATAATGCTGGTCAATTGGTAATGTGAGAGATATTGAAATATGGGATTTAAATCCATAAGGAGTTAGTGTTGAGTAAGCATTGGTGAGACGAAATAATTATGTATTATGAGTAGAAGGAAGGAATTGAGAATATCGCCATGGGTGACATAAGGTAAATGTACGATGAAGGCACTATTGTAATTAATGGATGTCAATTTAATTTGGCAGACGTGTCAGTGATAAATGAATAGTACGGTTGAATTGTATAGTCAGGTGTAAGACAGTAATGAGAATTGTAAAGAAATTATAATCTTGTGGTACATATATAGGTACTGCTAATAGTAGTGTGCTTGTGAAATCATTGGTATTTAATACGGATTGATAGACAGTGTGGAGGTATTTCCAATGAAAGAAATATTCTACAACCACCAAGGGTGGAAGTGATCAGTAAAATAGACGGGTTGTTATATAATATTGAGTATAGGTTTATGTGGGCCGTACCAGGAAATGGATTAGAACGGTGACAGGATTTTGTGGGTTATTATTGTATAACAATAAGGTGAGATGGTATGATTAGAGAATGAGCTAATGTACAACCTGATGGGAAATCATGTGATTAGTGTATGAACTAAGTTACAATAAAGTGTGGAATTATGTGTTTAGCAAAAGAGCTAATGTGTAATGTGAAAACAAAAATGATAAGATTAGTTAATGAGTTGAGGTATAAGTGTTAGTGCAAGGATTGATATAATTTTCCAGTGCACGGATCGAGGTGAAATTAGTCCTCTGTGATAAGACGAATACGTTTAGAAGATCCCTGTGTGATGGGAAGTATATGTGAGATGTGTACAGAACTTTGAGAAAATTCTGGATTCACGGAATAGAGATTATGTTATGAACTATGCCAAGTGAATAGTTTAAGTAAAAGAGAAAACAATCTGTGAGAAGAATAAGCAAGGAAGAGATAATGGACTAGGGATTTGAACAGTAACATGACAGAAGGAACTATTGAGAGTTAAGAAATGTGTACGAAATTACGAAGAGAATGTGAATTATTATAATAGTGACTTACATGTAAACTATCAGTGAGAAGAATGAAATGAGAGAGTAAAATGAATTGACTTATATATATAACAGGTGTATATTATACCACTACTACTATGGTTATGGGGATAGCCCCATGTGATTATACCAAAGATATTTTGCTGTTATATACAGAGGTGATACAGACACCAAATGGATTGGGTCCATGTGTGATCTGGAGTGTACGGAGTACCAGTTTTGCCGTTATATACGGATATGTTATAAGTATGAACTCCCCTGTGTACTGGGTACACGTTTGCTGTTGTATACAGATGTGATATAAATACGAACTCCTCTGTGCACTGGGTGCACGTTATAAGACTTGATATTACCATCTCTGTGCGGCCTATATGCCCGGAGTGTGTAGCCATCTCCGTGCGGATTATGTTCCCGGAGACTATTATTATGTTATATGAGTAATATGAGAAGAGGAAGTATCCCGCAGTGATGAGACTGCTAGTATAGTTGAGTTGATCTACATAAGTGCACAAATAAGAAACGTTGGGAATACTAATAGAACACGGTCAGCAGGTGGTAGGTTATCATAACTGCATGGATCATATGGGTGGATTCTCTAATCGGTGGGTCATTACATCTGGGGCCCTGAGGACAGCAAGAGCTCGAGCGGTTAAAACCTGTGAATGTTGTTACCCACTGTATTGAGAGAGTTCTTCCATGTGATTAACGCAAAATATGAGGTCAGATGTTTATAAATGAACAAAATATGTCAGATTTGGATATAAGAGGTGAGGTATAGTGGGTAAAATTTTTGAAGTGTGATAGTGAAGCACTATTATGGGTGTAAAGTAAGTTCGATGAAATAATATCGGCTCCAAGTGAGTTGGTAAGTTTGTTGGAATCCTCGCCTTATGATAAAAGAGATAACAGTGTGATTTAATGTTGACAGATGGAGTAAGTATCCTTCTAGGAAGACTGGCGATGATCAAGAGTTCAGGTTAAAACGGTGGATTATTAGCCCTTATAAAAGGTAAACTGTGATGGAATCAAGCACGAATGTGTAATAATAGTGGGAAACTGGAATTGCGATCGGTTGCCTAAAAGTTGATAGCTTGGTTGTATTGATAGAGTGGATTGAGGAGTGTTATATATAATCGCATATGCACCTTATGGTGGAAAGTGTGTGGAAAATGCACAATGTTGATGTTGTTTTGGTTAAGTATTAATGAGGTATGGCTGAGTGTTGTGGTAGCTTTGAATATTCTGAGAGATTGAGATACCAATCGGTGGGGAATTGTATAAGTAGTGGCAAGGATGGATTTAGTTTTATGTGACTTGATAATTAAGTTTCAAAGATTCCTATAGGATGAGATTTGCATGTGAGAGACATGGCATTTTTATAAGATGCTTTATTCCTTTTCAAATAAAGTCTTCCGCTGTGAATGTTAAATATCATGCATGTTAACAACCGGAGTACTACGGGGTGTTACATCAACCCTGACCCCTCCCCTTTGAGGGTTGGGGTTACAAGTTGGACGCTATATGTATATCAACCCCTCTGACCCCCCAAACCCGGCCGGGTTTCAGTGACTCCCGGGTTAGAGGGGTCAAAGGGGGTCACTGCATATATATATATATATATATATATTTTTTTTTTTTCTTCATAAAACAACATTATTTTATTAAAAAAATAAAATAAAAATGCTTGCAAAACTAAATCTAATCGCTCTATTCTCTCCCAACGACTTATACGTCTTCAATCTTCACCTCGATGCCTTGAATCTTCTAGAAAATGTAAGAAGTTTACTCATTCAAATGAAATCCTTACGGTCGTCGATGGAAAACAAAAACTCATTCTTACTTCCTTTAAATTTTCCTTAATTTGTTATGGACCTTCTCAAAAGAGGTGGAACCGGGTCAGCGTAGTAACCCATTACAATATGAGTTTTGTACTTTGGTATCTTGATATTTTAATTAGGTTGTGTAATATTGACTTGTGGTTATAATTGGTGAATTATGTTAAGTATATTTTGAATCTTTGGTAATTGGTTGTTTATTTTTTAATATTTTCATATAGGATATATAAATTTATATTTTTTTAATATATAAAACCGGGTCAGCGTAGTGACCCCTTGACCCCCCGGTTGAACCCGTGACTCCATGACCCCTGACCTCGGCCGGGTCGATGGCCGGGCCGGATTTTTAAACACTGCTCCTGAGTAGCCCAAAGAATTTTTTTCAAAATGAAATTTATATTTCTTTCTTATTATGCTTCCTTTATTTCCTTTTTTGAAAATCTTTCATATTATTTTACTGGAATATATAGATTGTTATTTTTGGTTTTCAGTGGTTACATGGCTCCTGAATATGCAATGTATGGAGAATTATCTGTGAAATCCGATGTGTTCAGCTTCGGAGTCTTGCTTTTGGAGATCATTAGTGGCACGAAGAACACGAGTTATTGTCAATCACATGATGATGATGACCTTTTGAGCTATGTAAGTATAAACTATAAACTACGAGCAAATATTTTCGATTGTTGAGGGATGCCAGAACTTTCAAACTTTGTAATCTAACTTGAGTTTTGCCACAGGCTTGGAAAAATTGGAAGAATCAAACACCTTTCCTTATTTTGGACCCAAAACTGGGAGATTGGTATTCTAGAAATGAAGTTCAGAGATGCATCCATATTGCTTTATTATGCGTTCAAGAAAATCCAGCTGACAGACCTTCAATGGCGAGTGTAGTACTTTGGTTGAACAGTTATTCAGTAACCTTAGCATTACCTCGACAGCCAGCATCTGTTTTTCTAGGAAGCCCTTCACCAGACAGATTAAGACACCAGCTTTATTCTGATCGGTCTACCAGCTCTATCTCTATGAATAATTATTTAATTACTGAAATATATCCCCGATAATGGTTGTAATCAATATCTGTAAATTCAGTATATGCTATAAGCTGATCAAACTATTATGTAACAACAATATATGGATATGGATATACATATTGTTAGTTTCTTTTATTTTGATTCTTTTTAGAAGCACCTACTTTCATGCTATGAAAATAATGGAGTGAATAAATTAATAGTGAGGTGACCAAATAATAACATTATTATCATTGACAAAGGAAATCTCGAAACCACAATTCAGTTGTAAAATGGATTAATATAATGGCAAATTAGACAACGCGACAACTATATTTTAATATCATCCAAACCCCCCTTTGGTACGCGGGATTCTTGGAGATTCCCGGGAAATTGAATTTTTTCTAAATTTTTAATTTTCAAGTATTATTGTAAACTGAATGTAAAAATTATATTTTTAAAAATTGAGATTCTCGGGTAAAAAATTTTTTCCCCTCTACCACATTTCATGTCACCAACTTTGGAATTGATATTCCACACTCTTAACTCTCAATCGAGGAAAATAAATCCACAATCTAGAATGGAAAAAGTATTCAAGAAAATGCCAAAATGCAATTTCTAAAACAGGAGATGGCGGGCAAAAAAAATTAATTTAATACTTTTTAATAAATTAATTATGCATTTATTACAGTTTTGAAAATAATTACACATTTATTACACAATATGACGCCCAATTTGGGCGTCACCAATGACGCTCAAATTAAGCGTCACTCAAGAGGCAATCACGCCTAATTTAGGCGTCACTCATCAGCTGTTAACACATGTCATATTTTTTCCAAAAAAAAAGTTTAATCATAAAACTTTTGAAGGCCATAACTTTTGACTCGGGTATCCAAATCAGGTAATTCTTTTTTTGATTCCACATAACTTTTCGATATCTACACAATGAAATCTCATTTAATGTATTTTATTTATCACAAACATAATTTAAATTTAAATCTGGTAATCCTTCTTCCTTAGAGATTTAGAATATTTATTTAATTATTTCCTATATTAATACATTTATTTCAAATTGATTTTTGAGTTTAAATCACAAATCAAACCTTTATTTTGTTTTTCTTATTAATAATAATTGTTATTTTTAATTTAAATCACAAACTAAAATTTTTTATAACAAAAATAAAAAATTTATTTTTTTAATTTAAAACACACATCAAATCTTGATTTATTTTTAATATTAAATCACAAACCCAGAACTCAGAGGCTTCTGAGTTTAAAAATGGGACACATGTCAACATGTGTCAACCCCTGACACGTCACCAATCACGTCTAAATTGGGTTTCAATCAAGAGGCAATCACGTCTAATTTAGGTAATTTTATTTTTGAAAAACATTCATAAGCCATCATTAATTTCAGACCACGAATAATAACCCAGAAGCTTATAGCATTAATCATTAATTTCAAAAATAATATCCTTCTTCCTTAGAGATTTAGAATATTTATTTAATTATTTCTTTTATTTCTACAGGTTTTTAAAATTGATTTTTTAGTTTAAAACACAAATCAAATCTTTATTTTGTTTTCCTTATTAATAATAATTTTTATTTTATTTTTAATTTAAATCACAACCAAATTTTTGTTATACTAAAAAAATTATTATAAAAAAATTTAAATCACAAATCAAAATTTTATTTATTTTTTATATTAAATCACAAACTCATAACTGAGAGGCTCTGGGTTTAATCGCTCTTATAATACTATTCTTGCAAATTTAAATTGTGTTTATGGGAAATAAAATACGTCAAATGAGATGTCATTGTGTAGATATCGAAAAGTTATGTGGAATCAAAAAAAGAATTACCTGATTTGGATACCCGAATCAAAAGTTTTATGATTAAATTATTTTAATTTTTTTTGAAAAAAAATATGACACGTGTCAACACCTAATGAGTGACGTCTAAATTAGGCGTGATTGCCTCTTGAGTGACGTCCAATTTGTGCGTCAATGCTGATGCCAAAATTGGGCGTCATATTGTACAATCAATATGTAATTATTTCCAAAACTGTAATAAATGTATAATTAATTTATTGAAAAGCATTAACTTAATTTTTTTTTTGCCAGGGATGGCGTCCAAACAAAAGAAAGTTGAGCTGTCACATTGTTTACTAGGATGCGGCTTTTAGACCGTATTAGTTGCTTTTTCAAAAAAATTGATCAGATTAAGTTTTTGATCAAATTTATTATTAGAGCGGTGCAGAATAAAAACGCGCTTCTTATGGTACCGCATTCATACTTGCACTGATCAGTAACGTGTCGAGTGCAGATATAGACCTTGACAAAAAAAACACAATATTTGTCATGCCGCCATGACACCAGCCATCGGGAATGCTATTTATCATATTGAGA
Source organism: Gastrolobium bilobum (assembly GCF_033153095.1). Classification (NCBI taxonomy): domain Eukaryota; kingdom Viridiplantae; phylum Streptophyta; class Magnoliopsida; order Fabales; family Fabaceae; genus Gastrolobium; species Gastrolobium bilobum. The sequence continues at coordinate 3,076 of NW_026896875.1, read as the reverse complement.
ACTTGGGACTTCACGTGTCACCCGCTTTAATTTACCTGCATGCATAATTATACCTGCATGTTATTTAGCTGTATTCTAGAAAATATGTTGCAGAATTATAATTATTAAAATTTATTAACAGTTATAACTCTCTATACTCCTAAATTTTAATTCATTATATCAAGACCTAGCTATAAGGTAATTAAATGTAATATACAATAATTAAAATGTCAGTGGCATTTCAATTTTCTTTTTGTTGAATATTATATTTATGTAATTATAAAACAAATCATTTTGATTTACATTATTTATTTATAGTATGAATACAAGACCCAAGGTTATTCAAGATATTCTAAAAATTAATAGGTAAAATAATATAGATATTTTCAAGACCCGAGATAAATTAATGAGGTTTATCCTTATCCACGGTGAGGGAAAGTTACAAAGAAAAATAAATTAGTATTTGAATATAATTACACTTAACCAATCGTTTTTGTGTTTGACACACACTGTCCACATGAGGGAAATTTATGTACCCATTTCGGTAAATCTTTTTTTTAAATAGGAAAATTATTATTTTTATTTATACCCTTGTTTATTATTCCCACTAAATCCTAAAAACTTTCCCCATTAGGTAAAAACGTACCTACATCTGATGTACCCAAGGTTTTCTCCCACATTAGAAAGACTACAACGTCTAAATGTGGTAAGTCATGTGTTACGATCACGACAAGTATACCTGTCGTACAAGTAATAAAGAAGATGGTAGAGTATCATTCCCACGAGGATTAGTATTTCAAGCACTAATTTACTATTTTTACTTAAGTTGGACAAATCAAATTTGGTTTAAGAAGAATAATAGAAATCTAATTTTAAAGAAAACAATTAAAAGAACAAATGCCAACAACAATTAAATGCAAGAAAAGATTCTAATAATTAAAGATTAATTTAAAATCAATAATAAAAACTGCAGCTAGGTATAGTTCACCTTTGATCCCCCTTTTACGATTTAATTCAATTCAATAACTCTCTGTCCCAATTGTTTCAAACAATTCACCATCTAAGAATTAATTGGTCAAATCCTAATGTCTTAGTTCTTTAACCCTTTAACCCAATCAAAATTCTAATATCTTATAAACCCCTTTCAGATTAAGCCTTACACGCGATGAATTACAAAAGTTTACAATTTCTACCAGCCTATGTCTAGATCAAGCAAGAATCAGTGTTTACCCCTATCTAGATTAAGACCCCAATATGTCTCTTGCGAACCTCTTTATTCCTATATAGTTGGTTAGATCATACAAGAATTTAAACAAGCAATTCAAGATAAACACAAACAATTAGAGACATTTAATTAATGAAAAGAATTAAACCAAATAACAGATTCATGTAGGATCCATTCCTAACTACACAAAAAAAATTAGCTAGATATATCTGGCTTAAAAAAAACAATTAAATAAAAGAAAAGAGATGAAGACTAGTAGAAGAATAATGGTTGATCTCTACTGCTAAGCTTTGATCTTCTTTAATCCTCCTCTTGCTCCCTGAACTAGAATTCTCCCTCCCTCTCTGCGTTCTTCCTTCGTGTGTGAAAGAATGAAACCCCCTTTCTTGTTTCCAAAAAGTGCCTTTTATATTGAAGAGAATAGTTTCCTTTTAAATCATAACAAATCTTTGTAGAATCCACAATCAGATATGCATCCAAATTCTCTCTTTATATCGAGGAGAAAGTTTCCTAAAATCTCCAACAAATAATCAATCGAATGTCGTTGATCAAACTTTCAAAATTCAAAATTTCCAAATTTGTAAAAGCAACATCAACGTTCTGGCGCTAGTGGCGCCACCTTGGGCGACTAGCGCAGGGAAAGAATGATACCCGAGGATTTGGCGCTACTAGCGTCACGAGACAGTAGTTGTTCATGGTGTTGGCACTTGAGGCGCCATGCGGGCGCTAGTAGTGCCAACTTTCTGCTACTTTCACGTTCCTTTCTTCCTTCCTCTTGAGCTCTCTAACTAATGGGCCAAAAATCCTACAAAAACACAAGAATTTCATAAAAATACTCCTGAGAGTGAATTAACGATTAAATTCTAATTCTAATTTTTTTTTATTAATTTTAGATCAATTAAATGCTCGATTTGACCCTTAATATATAATATATTGGAAACATATCATCAGGTACTATTTTTGTTGTCAATATCTAACTAACTGAACGCGTCGAGAAATCTACTGTGTTTTAACGCGGTATAATAGGTATCGTGTTTCTTGTGAAGGTCTGCACACTACACGTTACTGATCAGTGTGTGTCTAAATACAATACATCCTAAAGCGCGTCATTTTACATCAATCTGGTAATAATTTTGACCAAGAGTTTAATCCGATCAAACATTTTGTAAATGAAACTAATACGGTCAAAAAGCCCTAAGATTACACATGATTGAGAAAGTACATAAAGGTGGTTTGATGATGGTAATTACACAATAATGTTTGGTGGTCCTTTACCCTTAAAGGAAATATTTTCTTCCATTTATACTCTTTCCTTCCTTCTAAAGTCTCTGCCAATCCTTTTTTCCTTATATTTTTGGAATGGGAGCACAAAAAATGAGCTCCATAGATTGCGTTAGGAAAATCGACAAATGCCATTGAAAAAATCCCAGCCCCAAGAATACTTATTAGCCCAATAGAGGTAGCTGAGATTCTTCTGTATGTGAACATCCGAACAAAATCTTTAGCTACTTTTTAACAATTTTAATATAAGGAGAATAGTTTCTTTGCTGACTCAACAAAAATTATGCCTTACTTTTTTTTAAATGATAGGCCCACAATTTATTTTTCTATACAGGAAATTCAAAGTCTCTTATATAAGAGGAAAGACTTAAAAACCCTTTAGGGGGCATCTGGTAGAGAAGAAATTTTTTTGTATTTGAGAATCATGATTGCCAGGAATATGCTGGGAAAGTGAATTTTCTAGGAATGTGACCAAAAAGTTGTTTGGTAGGCCAAAATATTATCGAAAATATTAGCTTACAAAAGTAACCCTATGTAAAAGGACAACCCACGTTTATTGAAATTTTACAACCCATCTTCCAGTGAATATGG
>NW_026896874.1:0-26242 GCF_033153095.1 Gastrolobium bilobum | reverse complement strand
CCTAAAAAAAAAGTCCATTAATCACAAGAGGAATCAATGAATTAACAAATGACCTAACTTCTCTCACAAGGATCATTCTCCTTTTCCCCTAATATTTTTCCTTCTAATTTTTATCGTAGATCTCCCTCGCACCCATCTATTCAGTTATTTTTTTCAATCTTTTTCCTGATGAACTCCTAGCCTAGCTATGAGTACAAATGAAGGAGTCTCATTAGCAATCTTCTTGAACTCAGGCTCCGAAGGTGTGAGAACCAGCATACTTTCGCGACGATGGAAATCAATATGGATGCACTCTTCCCACCTGCAGATGCAATTGGCCAAGCAGCCATGCTGATCAATTCAATCTTGGATACTCACTCTGGTCCCTTAACAAGTTGCAAGATTCGACACATGGATGAGAGCTGTGCAAGTGGGGAAGCTGTGGGGTGGATGAGGAAGCTATTGGAGCAGAAAGGGGTGAGAGAGCTTTCCATGGAACGCGAATCCCCTCTTAATGCATTTCGTATACAAAATGGACAACGTAGACTGGAAGAACATGGAATGACTCTCGATTTGCCTTTTGATATTTTTTCAGGTTTTGAGGTGCTTCAATTGAAGAATTATTACCTTAATACTTCACCCTAGTTTGATGTTCCTCAAACTTTAAAAACCCTAACATTTATTAAAGTGAGTTTGCCGCCAGTGGATTTGCAAGGGATTCTCTCCAACTGTTCATCCCTTGAAAATCTAACTCTTGACTCTTGTGGTTTCAGAAAAGAGGTTAAGATCAACTGTCCAAGTCTCAAATTTTTTAAAATTTGTAGAATGACTGTGAATGAGATTGTGATTTCTGCTGCTAACCTTGATGTCATAGAGTTCGATACCATTGTTTCTAACCCTCAAAGACTGGATTTAAAGGCTCCAAAACTTAAGGTTCTCCGTTGTTACAATGATTTCAAATTTGAAAGGCGTTATTATTCTGCATCTGGGAAAAAGCTTTTGACCTCAATGGAGCTTCTAGAAGCTTGCCGTGATATTCAAGTGAGTATTTATTCTCCACCAGTCTATACTTCACTAATTGGTTAGGACTGTGTCGTGGTTGTGTCTAGTTTTATCCTGTGTGCATTTGCTTGCAATTGAGATGTTGTGACTGTGTCACGTTATGTTATCTAAAATTTAAACCTCATGATGTACTTGTTTGATTTAGAAGTTTGTGTAGACATATGCTTCATACCTCCGTTTTAAGTTGATTATTTATAGACATATTCTACAATTTAAGTTGTTTATTTTATTTATTGTTATTATTATTTTTTTGCAGAGTCCTCAGAGTTCAAGCATCGCCAATGTATTTGAGAATCTGGTTACTCTCTCCATTGAATTAGATTTGAACAATGTCAGAAATGTCATATCTCTCTCTTATTATCTTAGATCTTGCCCTCATTTGCAGAATCTCGAAATAAACAATAAGGTACACTTACGATTACTTTAGTGAAATGCTTGTAATTTTCCTTTTATATTTAGTGACACGTACAGTTTTATCCTGCTACAGGTTAGGAATGAGTCAATGGATCACTACAGTAGTGTGTTTAATGATAATGGAGATGATTGGCTGCTATTCCATAAGCATTTCTTTTGGCAGAGAAGGGTGCATTTTGAATGTATTAATCACCAATTGAAGACCATTTGCATAAGGGGTTATACAGGTAAAAAACTTGAAGTTGAATTTGTTAAGTGCATAATAACTACTGCTGAAAAGATGGAGAGGATCACAATTTGCTTTGTTGATGATTGCTCATGGGCACAAGCCACTGCTACTTTCTGTTTGTTGGCATTTCCGAGGGCCTCTGGAAAATTGTCAATCATTCTGAAACCTGGGATTGAGTACATTACAAAAGTAGGTGCGAGCTTTAAAAAGTGGATCTCAACTCGAAAACTATACTAATGGTCTGTATTTTCATTGTAATTTCATGGTTCTAAACATTGCAATTTTCAACTCTAATATTTGTTAAATTACAAAATAAAAGTATTGTTTATTTCTTGTTTGGTATCCTGAGATTTTCATATATTTTCATTGATTATATTTATGCGTATTACTTGTTGCAAATAGTCTACAACCATATACGAAAGATTATTTTGAATGGGTTTGGTACAGGTACATCAATGATGCACGACGATTTTGGATCTGAGACGTAAACATTACACAAAAAAACCGTTAAAATGGAGAATGAAATCCAAAAGACTCATTTGGTGAACTGATCATAGCCTCCTCAGAGGTTATACACCACATCAAAGTGAAGGGGTGTGTTTGCTTCCACATAAACTTCCTTCTCTTTATAAGGATGTTGCTAATTCTTATAGAATTGTGAATTGGAAGCGTAGTGATGATCATCCACAAGTGGAAGCAATGAAGAGCAAGCGAAATATTAAGGAGTATATGAGTGATGCGTATGTGACAATTAGTGGGGGTCATATTTTGAAACGGTACAATTCTAGGAGGAAATGTAGCATGTTATTAACACCTTCCTTATTTACAAATTTGTATTCAAAAGCATGGGGCTGTTTTATTTCTGGTTTAGGCCAAAATTAATTCCTTATTTATCACTCCGAATTTTTCTTTGATATGCCTTATTTTTTTTGTACAAAGAAGAAAATAAACGGACGCAAACTAACTATCCAACATGGGCATTACTCACACTACAATCACCCAATAGGAGATCTATACACTCCTCAGGAGCTTGACTAAACCAAACAGTATCCCAATCAACATTAGATGCATGTCCAGCCATCCAATCAGCCACCCTGTTGGCCTCTCTATACACATGACCAATCTGAATAACCCAGTCTTTCTCCAGCATTTCCTTGATTCTGAGTGACAAATCATGGCAAGGATGGGAAAGCATACAGCCATGAAGACTAATGTCAAGAGCATCCATCGAGTCAGTTTCCACCAAAACCTGCTGGTACCCTTTCACCCAAGCCCATTCCAACCCAATTAGGACACCCCATAATTCTGACATCAGTACATTACCACCACTTAGTCTCCTGGAAAAACAAGACACCCAACTCCCATTGCCATTACGGATGACCCCACCACAACTGAATCTTGCTCCCTCCTCAGAACAGGCACCATCAGCATTGATCTTAATCCAGTTAGGAGGAGGCACTTTCCACTGAGCTTTCCCCCTGTTTCTACCCTCATCAAATAGCCCAGCTTTGCAATATAAGGACTCAGCCACAGAAATATTTGTCACAACCGAATGGGCAGCAAACACCACCTCTGATGGATTCTTCCACTCATCATTAAAAACCCAATTGTTCCTTTCCTTCTATAGAAGCCAACACACTACCCCAAAAAGCCTCCTCCAATCTTTGTTTTGTTTTTTCCTACACAAGTTCCTATCAACCCAATCAGAAAATTCTCCTTCCCAAAATAATTGGCCTCACTGCCAGTGAGGCATAGTTGCCAAACACTCCTAGCCCAACTGCAATCTCTGAAGATATGGCTACAATTTTCAGTAGCAAGGAAACACCTGGGACAAAGAGCATCCTCACAAAGATGTCTTTTAACTCTTTGCTCATTAAACAACAGATTTTCCCCAATAAGAAGCCAGAGAAACGATTTAACCCTATGAGGGCCCTCCCAATCCCAAGCAAGCATCCAATTTCTTTTCTCATACAAGATAGGCTGACCAATCAAGGAATTATAAGCAGACTTAATCGTAAATGTACCTGAGGGAGAATAATTCCATAGCACCTTATCATCCCCAGCTTCCACAGAAGAAGGTCTAATTTTAGAAATAGCGATAACAGCCTCCTCATCCAGGTAGTCCTTGAACATCTCCCACTGCCAGCCCCCCTCTCTGTCAACACAATCAGACACCTTCCAGTTATTAGCATCCTCTGGAATGGGTTCAACCACTCTCTCAATCAGTCTCCCCATCACAGGTACCCACTTATCCAACCCAAAACATAGTTTGAGTTCCATTTCCAATAAGAATTTTCACCCCTTCCTGAACATGGCTCCAGCTTTTGCAAACACTTCTCCAAGTATTAGAATTACTTCTAGCTTCCTTCAGCATTGGAACTAAACCCGAATCCACCTTGTACTTACTTCTGAGGATTCTGGCCCAAAGAGAGCCAGAATTTGTCATCACTCCAAACCCAATCTTCATGGCATAAGCCTTATTAACCAGACTTTGGTCTCTCAAGCCAAGTCCTCCCTCCTCCTTTCACCTGCAAATGTTATTCTAGCTAACCAGATGAACCTTCCTCTTAGTAGAGCTTGAACCCCAAATGAATCTCCTAGTCAGTTTCTCCACCTCCTTACATGTACCAGAGGGGACATCAATAGTCTGCATAGCATAAGCTGGAAGAGTCTCCAGCACTGATTTAGCCAGTGTGACCCTCCCTGCCAGGGATAGGACATTCTGACTCCAAGATGACATCCTGCATTGCACCCTCTCAACCACATAATTCAAGGATTTCCTAGATACTCTTTTATGGTTGAGATTCACCCCAAGATACTTCCCCAAATCACTAGTGACACCCACTCCAAGACACTCACTAATCTCTATAGCCCTATTGAAGCCCACATTACTAGAAAAACACACTCTAGACTTCTCCACACTGATTTTCTGGCCAGAGGCAGCAGAGAACACCTTGAGAACTTGATTAATAACAAAAGCTTGATCCAGGGAAGCCTCAGCAAACACACTCACGACGATTTTGGATCTGAGACGTAAACATTACACAAAAAACCGTTAAAATGGAGAATGAAATCCAAAAGACTCATTTGGTGAACTGATCATAGCCTCCTCAGAGGTTATACACCACATCAAAGTGAAGGGGTGTGTTTGCTTCCACATAAACTTCCTTCTCTTTACAAGGATGTTGCTAATTCTTATAGAATTGTGAATTGGAAGCGTAGTGATGATCATCCACAAGTGGAAGCAATGAAGAGCAAACGAAATATTTAGGCAGTCTTAATACTATAACTGAAATGCATGCATATACCAAACAGTTTGATAAAAAAAAATCTTTTTCATTGCCAAAAGATTAATTACAAGGGAACGGAAATAAACTAAATTAAAAACAGGATTGAAAACAAACTAAGCTAAGATAAATAGGAGGTTTTCTCCTTTTCATTGTGGAGGTCTCCTGTCCCAAGGGTTCTTTTTTGCAGCTTCAGCTTCCTTGGCTTCATCAATCTCCTCCTGTGTCAATGGTCTCCTCCTGAGCAGATCTTGCAATCTGCGGACTTCATTTACAGGGAGCCATTTCTCAGCATCCCTCAGTAGATCGCTGATGATTGCGACCAGGGAGTTGATGGTGGATCTCATCATGGTTTTGCCAGTGCAAAAATGGATGACTTGTTTTTCAACATCCAGCAGTCTCATTTCCAACTCATGAATCCTCCTCTCCAGGTACGTTCCAAAGGCCCTGATTTCTTCTTTGGTTTCCTTACGTTCTTCAGCTTGTTTAGAGATGAGACTGTTGAGTAAAAGTTATGTTGTGTGGTTGCGCAGAGAGTTAGAAAGGATTAGGCAGTTAGCTGCCTTAGCAATTTCTCCTTGGACTGCTTGGAGTATTGATTTATAGGATGCAGCACTGGCTTCCTTGATGGCTATTTTTATGGTGCTGAGCTGTTGTTCTCTCTACTCCTTCTGCTGTTCCTGAAAGGTGTTGAAGACAGAGGAGAGTTGTGCCAGTCCGTCCCTTAGAGCCTGCAGCTCTGCATTTGTGCTTGTCATGTCAAGTTGGGGGACGAATTTCTTTGCTGGCAACTGTTTTTCTAACTTCTCTCCCAGCATTTCAAAGATTTCAGCAATCCCAATTTGTGATTTTCTTCTAGCTGCGATGGGGATTGCTGCAGTAGGGGAGGAAGTAGGTTGCTTCTTCTGCTAGTTATTTTCAGTAGCAGAAGGTATGACAGGTGTTGTGCTGGGTTCATCCACTGGTGGTCTGGATGACGAGGGCATGGTCACAGCTTGTTCCTCCATCAATGGAGGAATTGTCATCCCTTTTTCTTCTGCCAAAGCTCTGGCAAGAGCTTCGTCCCCAGATGTATCGGGACGGATTACAAGAAATGACAGAGGGCCCCCCAGATTGATCTGCCTGGGGCTTGTTGTCTTTGCTTTCTTCTTAGGGGGTTCTATGAGAATCCCCTTTCCTTTGTCATTTTTCTTCTGTGTCTGAGCCTCTTGCTCAGCCACTGATCCTCTGCAGCAGATGCTGCTTCTTTGTCTTTCTGTCCCTCTCCTTGTTGTTGCCTAGGAGAAGGTTGTGGGGTGATTTGTTGTAGTAGAGAGTGAGCAGGTGGTGGGGATGAAATGTCAGAAAATGTAGAGTCTGAGCTGCTTGGGGACGTCTCCTTTGCAGCTGGTTTTGGTGCTGACATTTTGCCAGCCTTCAGCCTTTTTGCCAAAGGCTCATTGTCTTCACTCTCCTGGTTAGATAGGGTGATAGGCTTTGCAGGGGATGCTCCCTCTGGCCTATTGCTGTTGAGGACCCTTTTTATCCTCTGACGTGAACGTTCCCCCTTTCTTGGGGAAGGTTTGGCAGGAGATTTCTTCTTGCCCTGCTTGCCATCAGTAGCAACAGGGGCATCTTTCTTCACCTTGGTAGGAGGAGGGATGGTTCTTCTGTCCGGAACGTGGCCAGAGGAAGAGGATTTTGTAGGAGTGGTCTTGGTGGTTTTCTTCAGTGAGGCCACAGATGTTTCCTCCTCACTATCTCTGGTGGGGGAACGTCTGAGATTGGCAAGAATAGGGTAGGTGGTGTCAATGTAGGTTCTTTTAAGACCGTTCCAGGTCTTAGCATTAAGTATAGATGCCACCTTCATGGTGTCATCTGGGTGTTCCCCTACACCATCTTTCCTACAGAGTTTGGTGATGAGGCAAGGGAAGAAGACCTCAGTCTTCCTTATGTCCCTCTGCAAGCTGTTGTAGATGAGGGTTACTGCATCAAAACGGATGTGCTTGATGAGGCAGTAAATTTGAACTTGAAGTCCCCAGCTAGCAGAGGCTTCATGCGAGGTGGGGGTGATGTTGGAGTTGGAAAACAGTGCCCAGAACCTGGCTATGTCCTTTATGATCCCTTTGCAGAGGGACCCTTTGTAGTAGTTGGGATTGTTCAGGGCTACTGTCTGCTTCAGATTCATCTAAAAAGTGTACTCCTCCCTACTGTCTAAGTACTTCTGGTACAGACAATTGGTGACGGTGGGAAGGTGGAGTACTTCCTGGACATCAGCGGGGGAAAATGATACTTGTTTTCCCCTCACTGTGACCACATCAGGTGCCTCCTCTTCGGGCAGCCTTCTCGTCTGGTATAGGAATTCTCCCACCCAGTTCAAGTTCAACTCACGGTCATCAGTGGCGAAAAGCAACCACCGAAGTTTGTCCAGTGATTTCTTCACATATGGAGGCAGAACCACTTTGTTCTGATGCAGAGAAATGTTCCTTTCTGGGTACAGAATGATGGTGGGTTCAGTGAGCTCTGGTTCTTCGCCGCAGTTGGCTACAGGGACCACTTTAAATGAGAGCTTAGTCATTTTGTTCAAAAAGGGAGTTAGGGCACAAATGCAGGAAGGATAGAAGGGTTCTAAGTTTAATGGAAGTAGTAGAACTTGAAGAAATCAGAGACCGAGTTTAAATAGACTGTGGGGGAGAAAATGAAAGGTTTCTGGGACGTGGAGGTTAAGGAGAGGAGGTTGAAGAGGTAGTGGAATGGGGACGTTACAAAATGAGTGGTCAGCAGTAGGTGATCAGTTACTGATGGGATGAGTGTGAGAAGATGGAACGGTTTAGGTCAAGACGTGGGAGAGAGGGAAAAGCAAAGGGTGCAGTTGTCTTCAAGGTTAAGGAGACGGTTGCTTTTTCTGCGCGCGTTTCCAAGAATTGCATTGAATGCAAAGTGGATATGGCTGCGTATCTTTTTAAGTGACTCAGCAGGGACAGGTGTCCCAGTCACTCTTATCTCCTAACCCAGCGAACTTTCCCTTTGTCTTTGGGAGCTATGTGGTTATGGATAACCACCCCAAAACTTTGCTCTTTGTTAGAGAGCAAATGTATCTACTGGGTTGCCTCCCAGTCAGCGCTTAGTTTAATGTTTTTAGCTAGACATGGTACTTACCTCTTAAGGGGTTTCAGAATGGTTGAGGGGACCTCAGTGTCCCCTGGTAGTGATCCTAGTCTTCTGGTTTGAAGGTTGGCAGCAATCTGCCCCATATGGGACTCAATGTTCCTGACCACTGCATCATTCCTGGTGACATATTCCTTGACTTAATTTTCCAGGGTGTTGATGCGTTGGTCATCTCTATGGAAGAGAATATAGTTGTTTCTTCTTTGTTCAAAGGTTCCACTGTTGCTACCTTGTTGATACTGCTGCTGATTGTTGTTGAATGGTCTCTGGTTAATGGGTGGCCTCCATTGGGTGTTGTGGTTCTGATCCTTAATGATAGTTCCTCCAGGGCTTGAATGTCTATTTCGTCCTGCTCTTTGATTGTCTCTGGTGAAGTTCCTATTCCCAAAATTTTCTGCATAACACACCAATGCAGTGGATGGGCAGTCTGTTGAGTCATGAAGGTCACCACAGGCTGAGCATGGTTCTGTTTCAGTTGCTGTGTGTAACACCCCGTATATATCCGGTAATGTTATCATAATATCGTATTAAGTTGCGCTTAATTAAAATGTGGAATTACTTTTTCTTTTCAATTATGATGCCATTAACATTACCAACTTGCTTAATAATCAATTAATAAAACATCGCCTGTATGTAATTGCAATAAACAGCTAACTGAAATACCTCATAACATAGATAATATAAGTATGGCTCTAGTCACGGAACTACAACAACATAGACCGGACCATCTAACAGTTTATACAACTCCAAACTACAAGTACTAACAGAAAGTGTCATGGACAATCCCCATGCTCACTCAAATAAGGCAACAAGCCCAACATCAGTCTCAACAACAACATATCATAAATAGCGGAAAACATAAACAACATCCAAATCTAGTCATGCTAGTATAAGCAGTAAAACATAATCAGCTAAGCTCCGGCCTCCTGCCGCCTGAGGCATCAGTACCCATACTACCTGATCCTGAAATAAGCATTCCCCAAACGTGGGGTAAGATCTCTAATCTAGAAATCTCAGTAAGTCAGTGAGTCCTCAAGGATCTTCCACCTCAAGCTCACTTACATGTTCAATATAAGTTCAAAAACAGTTTATCATTTATCATTTCTAAAACAATGCAATGCAGCAGATAATCATGCTATGTGTGTCAATACTAATCTACTGGCCAGAGACAGTGCAGGTATACGTCTATCACCTACACACCGTGCAAGTACCACTTGCATTCACCCCGGTACACCGTCTTGTATGGCGCTACATACTCAGGCTTCCCGTCAAGATGAAACAACACATGCATATTAAAAGCCATTACATGTAAAGTTCAATCAACATATCAAATATCCAAAAGCATGTACACAGCATGCATAAACCATACCCCCATGGGACATGGTGGAACCACAACATGGCTAAACCGAGGACACGAAATCTTACCTTGCAAGCTAACTCCAAAAGCCAAGAGTCCACAGCTCAAAGTCCAAACACAACAGATTCACAATCTGTTATGGACCAATACTATATCAATAAAATGCAACACAAGCATAAAACTTAAAGACAACGCATTTCCTTACGTTTAACGTCTTAAGGCTCCATACCAAGCCATAAGTCCTTAATCACTTGATTCTGACTTAGTTTAATTAAAACAGAAGTTCAACTTCATCAATCTAGGGTCCACAAACCCCTAATAGCCTACTGTACACACAGCACAGCTACTGTTCTACGAAATCCCAGAATATCCGGATATTCCTCGGGACCATATCCGGATATCTCACTGGACATATCCGGATATGCAATATCCGGATATCCAGAATCCCATATCCGGATATCTATTATCTGGATACACAAAACCCATATCCGGATATTCATCGGGCACATATCCGGATATTTCACGACAGAATGCAGAAAATGCATTTCGTGAAGATATCCTTCCAAGGTTCCATTTTTAACACTTACTTACGTTAAAGCATGCATCTTTACACTGATTAAGGTCCACACCCCAGTTGGTTACTTGATTAATCCTTTAAACATGAAAAGATCACACCTTTAATCCATTAAAACACAAGCTCAAGGTAGGTACAACTCACCAAAGCTCAAAACAGAGGATCAATGGCTCAAGGAGCTCACCACACTGCCTCTACAGGTTCTGGAAATAAGGTGTACGAAAATGCAACACAAAGGTTGGTCCTTTCTTCACAAAGAAGCTTCTTGAAGCTTCACAAGCCAAGTAGGAAGCTCTCACCCTCACACAAGACCACTCAGCCCACAAACTGACTTCAAACAGTCATTCAGCTCAGAACCACAACTCTCTACACACTCACAAAGGCCACTAACACAAGGCTCAAGTGTTTGGAGGTGAAGAAACCAAGCAAAATTGACACGATCTCCAAAATGGTGAAGAAAGCTCAATGGAACAGTAGCAACTGACCAGCCACTCCAGCATTCATGTAGCAACAGAAAACCTAGGGCTTTGTGCCCTTAACAAGGGTTTTTATAGCCACTTACCCAATTAACACACAGTATTAACTTTAATTGCTACGCTTAGTATTTTAATCCCAAACTTTGGATTATGAAACTACATAATTTTCTAAGATTTATCATATTTTTCTTATAATTTTCTGAGCACTTTTTTGGTACGCGCTTTCCCAAGCCAGTACCGGTTTCTAGCACCAGTTCTCATTATCTTGACTTGAAATTCGTTTTACAAGTCCTACATATTATTCTAGTAATTATCATGCACTTACATTAATTTTCTGGGATACTTTTTCGGCACGCATTTATACCGACTAGCAGAACCAGTATCTGCACTTTTCTTCCGAAAAGCGACTTTCAGCATTATTACTCACTTACTATAATTATTAAAGCCTCATAATAATTATTAGAGTCAATTATGGAATCATTTCCTAATTTTGCATAATTAATTAATTAAATACCTTAATTAGCGGTGCGGGTTCTTACATTCACCCCACATTTTTAGGATTTTGACCTCAAAATCAGAAACATACCTGGTCGAAACTCGGGGTACTGCCGGAGAAGCTCGTCCTCACGCTCCCAAGTACACTCCTCAGGAGTCCTTCCGGTCCACTGCACCTTGACCATCGGAATGATCTTGCTCCTCAGGTGCTTCTCGCCACGATCGAGAATCTTTAGTGGTTCGACGGGAGTCTTTAAGTTCTCCCGAACTTCCACATCATCCGGTTGCACTACGTGCGAAGGATCTGCTATGTACCTCCGAAGCTGAGACACGTGAAACACGTCGTGGATGTTGGCCAGGTTCGGAGGCAAGGCAAGCCGGTAGGCAACAGGTCCTACTCTACCAAGAATCTGGTATGGCCCAATAAAGCGCGGGCTCAGCTTCCTCACTCCGAGTGCCCGTCCAACACCGGTGACAGGTGAAAGTCTCACAAACACGTGCTCACCCTCACTGAACTCCAGAGGTCGATGCTTGACATCGTAGTAGCTCTTCTGACGATTCTGCGCCTGCTTCAGCTTTTCCCTGATCATCTGGATCTGCAGGGTGGTATCTTGGACAAAATCCAAGCCAAACAACTCACGATCCCCAACCTCCGACCAGCAGGTAGGTGTATGACACCTCCTACCGTAGAGCGCCTCGTAGGGTGCCATGCCCAGGCTAGCATGGAAACTGTTGTTATAAGAAAACTCTACCAATGGAAGGTACCTATCCCATGCCGAGCCCTGCTCCAACGTGCAAGCCCGCAACATGTCCTCCAAGGTCTGGATAGTCCGCTCAGTCTGTCCATCAGTCTGAGGGTGATAGGCTGTACTCAGTCTCAACTGCGTACCAAAAGCTCCCTGCAGCGCCTCCCAGAACCGAGATGTGAACTTCAGGTCCCTATCACTGATGATACTCACGGACACCCCGTGAAGCCTCACGATCTCGCGAACATACAATCTAGCCAACTGCTCTGTAGTGAAGCTCACCTTCACTGGAAGGAAATGGGCAGACTTTGTCAATCTGTCCACAATGACCCATATCGAGTCACAGCCAACCTGAGTCTTCGGCAAACCCATAACGAAGTCCATGGAAATGCTCTCCCATTTCCACTCTGGAATCTCAAGAGGCTGAAGTTTACCAGACGGCTTCTGGTGTTCAATCTTCACCTTCTGGCAGATCAAACACTTGGACACAAACACAACTATGTCCTTCTTCATTCCCGGCCACCAGAAATTCTTCTTCAAGTCTTGATACATCTTAGTAGCACCAGGGTGGATAGAAAACTGACCCTTATGGCCTTCTGCCATAACCTCTTCTGTCAACGGACCTCGAGGAATCACAATCCTCCGATGGAACAAAAGCAATCCATCATCATTCCAAGACACACCGTCTTGGTTCTTCACATAATCCAAACACTCTCTCTGAACTTGTGCCTCTTTAATCTTTTCTAGCAGCTCGTTCCCGACATCAGATGCTTCCAACCCGAGAAGTACGCTCGCACACGGAGCGGTCACTGCCAAGTGGCGGAACTTCTCAACCACATCGAAGTTACCAAGTAGCAAACTGGATGAACTACTGGATTTCCGACTCAAAGCATCAGTTACCACATTGGCCTTGCCAGGGTGATACCTTAGCTCAAAGTCGTAGTCCTTTATGAACTCCATCCATCTCCTCTGCCTCATGTTCAACTCCTTCTGGTCGAACAGGTACTTCAAACTCTTGTGGTCACTGAACACCACAAACCTCAAACCAAAAAGATAATGCCTCCAAATCTTGAAAGCAAACACAATCGCAGCCAACTCCAAATCATGAGTCAGGTAGTTCTCTTCATGAGGCTTCAACTGCCTCTAAGCAAAAGCAACAGCTCTACCAGACTGCATCAGCACACAGCCCAGCCCCTTTTCCAGAAGCATCACAGTAAAACTCAAACCGCTCCTCAGGATCAGGAAGGATCAACACAGGTGAAGAATTCAATCTCTCCTTCAACTCCTGAAAGCACGCCTCACACTCGTGAGTCCACACAAATGGAGTCTCCTTTCGGGAAAGGCGAGTCAAAGGGAGAACTATCGTGGAAAAACCCTTGGTGAACCTCCGATAGTAACCTGCCAAACCTAAGAAGCTCCTCACTTCCGTAGCTGTCTTGGGTCTCTCCCAATCCAACACGGCCTCAATCTTGTTGGGATCCACTGCAACTCCATCTGCTGAAATCACATGCCCCAAAAACTTGACTGATTTGAGCCAAAACTCACACTTAGAAGGTTTAGCATAAAGATTTTTCTCCTTCAGCACTTGCAGAACTATCCTCAGATGCTCCGCATGCTCCTCCTCCGTCTTGGAGTAGATCAGAATATCATCAATGAAGACAATCACAAACTGATCCAGATACGGCTGGAAAATCCTGTTCATGTAATCCATGAACACTGCCGGCGCATTTTTGAGTCCAAACGGAATCACCAAATACTCAAAATGACCGTATCGCGAACGAAACGCGGTCTTCGGGACATCCTCCGGCTTCGAGGCAGCTGAAGCCTTATGAGGAGAACTACCCTACTCATGATTTAGAGTTGGCTGCTATTGTGTTTGCTTTCAAGATTTGGAGGCATTATCTTTTTAGACTGAAGTTCGTGGTGTTCAGTGACCACAAGAGTTTGAAGTATCTTTTCGACCAGAAAGAGATGAACATGAGGCAGAGGAGATGGATGGAGTTCCTAAAGGATTACGACTTTGAGTTGAAGTACTACCCTGACAAGGCCAATGTGGTAGCTGATGCTTTGAGCCAGAAACCCGGGAGCTCATCCAGTTTGTTACTTGGTAATTTTGATGTGGTTGAGAAGTTTCGAAACCTGGCAGTGACCTCTCTGTGTGAGGGTGCACTTCTCGAGATAGAAGCAACAGATGTTGTTAATGAGCTGTTAGAGAAGATCAAAGAGGCACAAGTTCAGAGAGAGTTCCTGGATTACGTGAAGAACCAAGGCGGTGTGTCTTGGAATGAGGATGGACTTCTTTTGTTTTAGCAGAGGATCGTGGTTCCTCGAGGTCCGTTGACCGAAGAGGTTATGGTAGAGGCTCATAAGGGCCAGTTTTCTATACACCCTGGTGCTACTAAAATGTATCAAGACCTGAAGAAGAACTTCTGGTGGCCGGGCATGAAGAAAGATGTTGTTGTTTTTGTGTCTAAGTGTTTGGTTTGCCAGAAGGTGAAGATCGAGCATCAGAAACCATCCGATGAGCTTCAACCTCTTGAAGTACCACAGTCGAAGTGGGAAAGTATTTCCACAGACTTCGTGGTGGGATTGCCTAAGACTCAGGCGCGTTACGACTCTGTTTGGGTCATTGTGGACAGACTGACGAAGTCTGCCCATTTTCTTCCAGTGAAGGTGAGCTTCACTACAGAGCAGTTGTCCAAGCTTTATGTTCGCAAGTTTGTGAGGCTTCACGGGGTGCCCGAGAGTATCATTAATGATAGGGACCCGAAGTTCACATCTCGGTTCTAGGAGGCACTGCATGAGGCTTTTGGTACGCAGTTGAGATTGAGTACCGCCTATCACCCTCAGACTGATGGACAGACTGAGAGGACCATCCAGACCTTGGAGGACATGTTGCGGGCTTGCACGTTGGAGCAGGGCTCGGCATGGGATAGGTACCTTCCGTTGGTTGAATTTTCGTACAACAACAGCTTTCATGCTAGCCTGGGCTTGGCGCCCTACGAAGCACTGTATGGTAGAAGGTGTCGAACTCCTACCTGTTGATCTAAGGTTGGAGACAAGGAGCTTTTTGGCTTGGACTTTGTCCAAGATACCACCCAACAGATTCAGATGATCAGAGAAAAGTTGAAGCAGGCGCAGAATCGCCAGAAGAGCTACTATGATGTCAAGCATCGTCCACTGGAGTTCAGTGAGGGTGAGCTCATGTTTGTGAGACTTTCACCTGTCACCAGTGTTGGACGGGCACTCGGAGTGAGGAAGCTGAGCCCGCGTTATATTGAGCCATACCAGATCCTTGGTAGAGTAGGACCTGTTGCCTATTGTAAGAACCCACACCGTTAATTAAGGAAGTTAATTAATTAAATATGAGAATTATGAAATAATTCTATAATTGACCCTAATAATTATTATGGGGCTTAAATAATTATTGAAAGTGGTTAATAATGCTGAAAGTCGCTTTTCTGACGAAAAGTGCAGATACCGGTTCTGCTAGTCGATATAAATGCGTACCGAAAAAGTATCCCGGAAAGTTATAATAAGTGCATGATAATTCCTAGAATAATATATAGGACTTGTAAAATGAGTTTCAAGTTAAAATAATGAGAACTGGTGCCAGAATCTGATACTGGCTATGAAAAGCGCGTACCGGAAAGGTGCTGCAAAAAATATAAGAAAAATATGATAATTCTTGTAAAATCGAGTAGGTTAAAAATCCTGAGTTTGGGAATAAAATGCTAAGCGTAGCAATTAATGTTATATCTGTGTGTTTAATGCTTAAGTGACTATATATAGGCTTGTTAAGGCACAAAACCCTAGACATTCAGATTTTCTACGTGACTCCTTTGGTGGCTGAGTGTTGGTTACAGTTCCATTCCTCATTCTTCACCATTTCTTGAGCAAGTGGGCTCCTTTTGCATTGAGTCTTCCTTTTTCTTCATCCTAAACACTTAGTTGGGGTGAGGGTGAGCATTGTGAGTGAAAAGGCCAGCCATTTTCTGAGTTTGGGGACTGTCTTGGGGTACCTTGAGGGCTGACTTGTTGGGTTGAGTGTTGTGAGCCTTGATCATGGCCCTTTGAGGTCCAAGGAGTGATCTTTGGATGCTTGAACCAACCTTTGTGAAGGCATTTTCGTTTTCTGTATGAGTCAGAGTTTGAGAAGCTGATTGTGAGCTCCAAGAGCACTCTTTCCTCTGTTTTAAGCTTTGGGGTGAGTTGCCTAACCTTGATCTTGGGTTTTAATGTTTTAAAGGTGGTGTCTTTGCATGTAAATGAGTTAAGCATGTAACCAACTGTTGTATGAACCTAAAACAGTATACAAATGCATGCTTTGACGTTTTAAAGTGTTAAAAATGGTACCTTGGATGGATATCTTCGCGAATGTAGAAGCTGTTGTCTGTCCCGAAATATTCGGATGTGTATCCGAATATTAATATCCGGATATTGATATCCGGATATGGGGTCCCTTGATATCCGAATATGGATATCCGGATATAATATCCGGATATGGATATCTGGATATAATATCCGGATATGGATATCAGGATATGATATCCAGATATTGATATCCGGATATGTCCCCGACAAATATCCGGATATTCTGGGTTTGCGAGGAACAGTAGCTTACTGTTCATCTAGAACTGATGTTTGGGGGTTTATGGACCCTAGATTGTTGAAGTTGAACTTCTGTTTTAATTGAACTAAGTCAGAATCATTGTGATTAAGGGCTTGTGGCTTTGTGTGAAGCCTTAAGACGTAAAACATAAAGAAAGGCGTTGTCTTTAAGTTGTATGCTTGTAGAGTTTGATTAATGATATATATTTGGTCCGTAACAGATTGTGATACTACTGTGTTTGGACTTTGAGATTGTGTTGGACTCTTGGCTTGGATAGCTAGCTTGCAAGGTAAGCTTTCGTGTCCTCGGTTTAGCCATGTTGTGGTTCCACCATGTCCTATGGGGGTATGGTTATATGCATGCTGTGTTACATGCTTTTGATGTTTTGGAAATGCTATTGAGCTGTTATATGCTAGTGCCTTTATGATATGCATGTGGTGTTCCACCTCTACGGTAAGCCTGAGTATGTAGTACATATAATATGGTGAGGCTGTGGGTGAGGTGCAAGCGGTGTTCTTTGTACTATCTGTAGGTAATAGACGTATTCCTGCATTTCTCAGGCCAGTAGAATAGTTTAAACACACATGGTATGAATATTTGTTGCACTGCATAGTTTTGAGAACTTATATTGAATTACTGTTTTTAGAACTTATATTGCACATGTAAGTGAGCTTGGGGTGGAAGATCCTTGAGGACCCCTTGTCTTACTGAGATTTCTGGTTTAGAGATCTCACCCCACGTTTGGGGAATGCTTATTTCAGGTTCAGGTAATGCGGGGGTTGAGACCTCTAGTGGCAGGAGTTTTTCTAGTTCATAATTATCAAGCATTAAGCCCCACCATTAAAGGTATTACTGTTTCCCAACAATAACACAGGCTTCCTAGGGCATCATGCCCAAATGAGGACTTTCCCACGCATTAAAACTGATTTCTGGTCATTTTGACAGGTGGTAATCGATTACCAAGGACATGGTAATCGATTACAACACATGGTAACTGATTACCAAAAACAAGGTAATCGATTACTGAACATGGTAACCGATTACCAACGAAAATTGATCGATTACCACGCGAGCAGAACAGATTTCTGCAGAATTTTTCTGCATAATCCGAAGTAAAAATGGCTCCCATTGATCCAAGGTGCGGTTTTGACCCAAAACAAATGTTCATTATCACTTATTAACCCTAGATTAAGAACCCTAAGCTTGAATGATTAAAGTTATCTCTTATCATGACACAAACAAGCTATTTTCATGAAATTTCAAAGGGAATGTTCAAGGTATACCTATAGGGGCTCAAACTCAGCAGCAAAGAGTGCTCTTGGAGCTCTCAAATTTGTCCCAAAAATCAGATTCTACAAGGCCACGAAATGGTGACCAAAGCTTGATCATTTCTCCACCACAATGGCACCTTGAAGCTTCAAATGCCAAGTAAATGGTCTCCTCTCCAACAACTCAGAATATAGCCCTCACACACTCAAGAAAAGAGCTACCAAACTCAAAAATGTCAAGACTTCCACCCATCCAAGGCTAGAGCACACTCAAACAAGGAACTCTTGTGAAGAAACCAAGAGAATAGGTGGTCTCTTGATGTTTCAATGGAGAAAGAAAGATGGAGAAAGGTGGCTGCCTCAAGGATCTCGGAAATGTCACGCAAGGTTTATGTTACACTAGACTTTACTAGGCTTTGGCTTAAATAGGTCAGGCTTGTGTAAAATACTTTAGGGCTGACCTAATCTGTTAATCTTGTGTAGGCACAAATTACAAGTCTAACCTGACCTATGTTTAAAAAATCAAAGCTTTGGCCTAGACCTGTTTAAGTCTATTAAACATTCAATAATAAAAAAATAATTAAAATAATATTACTTATAGGCCGACCTGTATACTTATAGGCCCAACATGTTAAAAAATCCTTTAGTCTGCTTTCTAAATAAACTTTTTCAATACCCTAAACTTATTCTATTCGGTTATATGTGTTAGGCTAAGTCTGACCTGATTTAGGCTAAGCAATAGGTTCCTGTGGTTGACCTAGCTCATTTACACCCCTAGATCCAACACACTTTTACGTGTGTATTAGATAAAATTATTTCCTACAACATAAGAAACCTTATATATATATATATATATATATATATATATATACATTCAATGTTTGTAATCCATTTTAAATATTATTATTATTCGATTTTGCTGAATTAAATTTCAAATAAAATATAATATTAGTGGAACATTGAAATTTTCAATCACATATTTTTTATTTTGCTAGAAATAAATTTTAATTTATTATAGTACTATGTTATATTTAAGGGGATGTATTGGATTAGGATTTTAAAAGATTTTTTTGAGCTAAAAAATCTTAAAGATTTTAAAAGACTATTTAGAATTGGGAAGACTTTAAAGACTTTTTCAAAAGACTTTTTTTACAATCAAGATTTCATAAGATTGGATTTTAAAATATTTTAATAGAATTTATAAGATTTGAAAGGACAATACGGATTTATAAGATTTTAAAAAACCATATGAATTTTTAACAAACATTCAAAATTACAAGAGTCAATAAAAAAGGGAAAGGTTATACTTACAACCTATTTTTGTTTACAATATTTTACAATAATATCTTAACCGTTGATTTTCGTCAATCAACGGTTATCATTCATTGTAAATTAAATATTAATTAATGAGTTTGATTTGCGAAAATAATAACCGTTTGTTGACGGAAATCAACTGTTAAGATATGGTTGTAAAAGGTTGTAAACAAAAATAGGTTGTAAATACAATCTCCCTCATAAAAAACCAAAAAAAATGCAATGACATTAATAAAAAAAAAAAAAACCTAATATAATTTTCTCAATCAGTAAACAACAGCTTTTCACATATCTAATGGGTTGAAAATTATCTTCTTCATTTGGTATCAAAGCTATGCATATATGATTATAAGAACCAATTTTTTTAATTATAAAAATAATTCTAAAATTGCATATAGAACCTAAAGTTCATGATAAAATTTCGTTTGGAATTTTTTGCAATTGATCTTGAAAACCTTGGGGTTTTTATTTTACGCGATGCTAGTTTTCTAACCATATATCATATGTATATTTTCATTGAATATTCAAAGAAAATTTTGAATCTGAAAAATTTCTCAATTTTTTTTCAATCGATACATTGAAATCTTAAATTGCTTTGGGGCTTTTGAGAAACAAGCTTTTAGTTATCTATTGACACAAAAATTGTTTGAAATCACTTTCTATAGTGAAGGAATTTCGTTCATGAATGTATTGTTACGAAATATATAGTTCATATTATGAAGTTTCAATCTTTCTTTAAATTGATATTGTTTCATTGATGTAAAACGAAAATTGGTTTGAGGGTTTTAGTTTCCCTGTTATCTTTTCACTGTTTTATGTTGTTTTTAATACGTTTTTGTGCCAAGGAAAACCGCGACCCATAGCTTGAAAATCATTTTTCTTCCAAAATTTCTCAAAAATATGTTATTTTTTAGATAGATTATATTAAAATCTCGTTGATTTGTTGTTTCTGGGTTGTTTTATGATGAAAATTTCGTATAAGATCATAAATGTGAAACAAAGATATGAAATTCAAATAACAACCGGGTTAATAGTCCAAGTACGGGTCAATCAAAACGTTAGCTTGAAGACAGGATGTCAATTGCTTGTAATGACGTTTGTAGCTGCAATTGAGGAAATTTTTCCTGATGCTGGAGTTCTTGTTATTATTCCATGATTCCATCCATATCCACAATATCGGTAGCAACTGTCATTTGAAATTCAAATTATATTTAATTTATCTTTTATTTCTTTTTATTTTTTTGGTAAGCAATTTATCTTTTATTTTAATTAGTTTTAAGTTTGTCTGATCTTATCTCATTAGCAGAATTAGTTATTTCATTTCGAATTATGTTATTGGATATTTTACCTCATCTATAAATAAATAGTCCATTAATCACAAGAGGAATCAATGAATTAACAAATCAAAATCTTCTTTTCAAATTATCTCTTATTTCTTAATCTTTATCTTATTCTTCCCTTATCCCTCCTTTTTTTTTTTGACCTAACTTCTCTCACAAGCGCTTCAATCATTCTCCTTTTCCCAATCATAAATATTTTTTCCTTCTAATTTTTATCGCTACGAATATCGATCCCTCGCACCCATCTATTCAGTTATTTTTTTCACCAAAGCTTCATCTTTTCCCTTGTGCTACTCCCTCTCCCTCCTATTTTCATTTTTCTCCCTCGTTCCACCCACCATTTTTCTCTCATTGAGATTACAAGCCTAGAGCCTAAAAAAAAATGAGTACAAATGAAGGAGTAGATCTCATTAGCAATCTTCCTGATGAACTCCTAGCTGCTATCATATCCCTCCTTCCAGGCTCCGAAGGTGTGAGAACCAGCATACTTTCGCGACGCTGGAAATCAATATGGATGCACTCTTCCCACCTCAGCTTCGATCAGAGACAAATGTTACGGCCTTTTATCGATTTATATCTTCAAACTACGAGCCCATACAAGCGTCTTAAAACAGCTTTGCGTCGTAAGGTAATGCCTAGAGAGGAAGGAGATGCAGATGCAATTGGCCAAGCAGCCATGCTGATCAATTCAATCTTGGATACTCACTCTGGTCCCTTAACAAGTTGCAAGATTCGACACATGGATGAGAGCTGTGCAAGTGGGGAAGCTGTGGGGTGGATGAGGAAGCTATTGGAGCAGAAAGGGGTGAGAGAGCTTTCCATGGAACGCGAATCCCCTCTTAATGCATTTCGTATACAAAATGGACAACGTAGACTGGAAGAACATGGAATGACTCTCGATTTGCCTTTTGATATTTTTTCAGGTTTTGAGGTGCTTCAATTGAAGAATTATTACCTTAATACTTCACCCTCTGTTGATGTTCCTCAAACTTTAAAAACCCTAACATTTATTAAAGTGAGTTTGCCGCCAGTGGATTTGCAAGGGATTCTCTCCAACTGTTCATCCCTTGAAAATCTAACTCTTGACTCTTGTGGTTTCAGAAAAGAGGTTAAGATCAACTGTCCAAGTCTCAAATTTTTTAAAATTTGTAGAATGACTGTGAATGAGATTGTGATTTCTGCTGCTAACCTTGATGTCATAGAGTTCGATACCATTGTTTCTAACCCTCAAAGACTGGATTTAAAGGCTCCAAAACTTAAGGTTCTCCGTTGTTACAATGATTTCAAATTTGAAAGGCGTTATTATTCTGCATCTGGGAAAAAGCTTTTGACCTCAATGGAGCTTCTAGAAGCTTGCCGTGATATTCAAGTGAGTATTTATTCTCCACCAGTCTATACTTCACTAATAAGATTATAGTCCAAGGTTATAATTGGTTAGGATCGGACTCTGTCATGGTTGTGTCTAGTTTATCCTGTGTGCATTTGCTTGCAATTGAGATGTTGTGACTGTGTCACGTTATGTTATCTACAATTTAAACCTCATGATGTACTTGTTTGATTTAGAAGTTTGTGTAGACATATGCTTCATACCTCCGTTTTAAGTTGATTATTTATAGACATATTCTACAATTTAAGTTGTTTATTTTATTTATTGTTATTATTATTTTTTTGCAGAGTCCTCAGAGTTCAAGCATCGCCAATGTATTTGAGAATCTGGTTACTCTCTCCATTGAATTAGATTTGAACAATGTCAGAAATGTCATATCTCTCTCTTATTATCTTAGATCTTGCCCTCATTTGCAGAATCTCGAAATAAACAATAAGGTACACTTACGATTACTTTAGTGAAATGCTTGTAATTTTCCTTTTATATTTAGTGACACGTACAGTTTTATCCTGCTACAGGTTAGGAATGAGTCAATGGATCACTACAGTAGTGTGTTTAATGATAATGGAGATGATTGGCTGCTATTCCATAAGCATTTCTTTTGGCAGAGAAGGGTGCATTTTGAATGTATTAATCACCAATTGAAGACCATTTGCATAAGGGGTTATACAGGTAAAAAACTTGAAGTTGAATTTGTTAAGTGCATAATAACTACTGCTGAAAAGATGGAGAGGATCACAATTTGCTTTGTTGATGATTGCTCATGGGCACAAGCCACTGCTACTTTGGTGCGAGCTTTAAAAAGTGGATCTCAACTCGAAAACTATACTAATGGTCTGTATTTTCATTGTAATTTCATGGTTCTAAACATTGCAATTTTCAACTCTAATATTTGTTAAATTACAAAATAAAAGTATTGTTTATTTCTTGTTTGGTATTTTCATATATTTTCATTGATTCAAAAGCATGGGGCTGTTTTATTTCTGGTTTAGGCCAAAATTAATTCCTTATTTATCACTCCGAATTTTTCTTTGATATGCCTTATTTTTTTTGTACAAAGAAGAAAATAAACGGACGCAAACTAACTATCCAACATGGGCATTACTCACACTACAATCACCCAATAGGAGATCTATACACTCCTCAGGAGCTTGACTAAACCAAACAGTATCCCAATCAACATTAGATGCATGTCCAGCCATCCAATCAGCCACCCTGTTGGCCTCTCTATACACATGACCAATCTGAATAACCCAGTCTTTCTCCAGCATTTCCTTGATTCTGAGTGACAAATCATGGCAAGGATGGGAAAGCATACAGCCATGAAGACTAATGTCAAGAGCATCCATCGAGTCAGTTTCCACCAAAACCTGCTGGTACCCTTTCACCCAAGCCCATTCCAACCCAATTAGGACACCCCATAATTCTGACATCAGTACATTACCACCACTTAGTCTCCTGGAAAAACAAGACACCCAACTCCCATTGCCATTACGGATGACCCCACCACAACTGAATCTTGCTCCCTCCTCAGAACAGGCACCATCAGCATTGATCTTAATCCAGTTAGGAGGAGGCACTTTCCACTGAGCTTTCCCCTGTTTCTACCCTCATCAAATAGCCCAGCTTTGCAATATAAGGACTCAGCCACAGAAATATTTGTCACAACCGAATGGGCAGCAAACACCACCTCTGATGGATTCTTCCACTCATCATTAAAAACCCAATTGTTCCTTTCCTTCTATAGAAGCCAACACACTACCCCAAAAAGCCTCCTCCAATCTTTGTTTTGTTTTTTCCTACACAAGTTCCTATCAACCCAATCAGAAAATTCTCCTTCCCAAAATAATTGGCCTCACTGCCAGTGAGGCATAGTTGCCAAACACTCCTAGCCCAACTGCAATCTCTGAAGATATGGCTACAATTTTCAGTAGCAAGGAAACACCTGGGACAAAGAGCATCCTCACAAAGATGTCTTTTAACTCTTTGCTCATTAAACAACAGATTTTCCCCAATAAGAAGCCAGAGAAACGATTTAACCCTATGAGGGCCCTCCCAATCCCAAGCAAGCATCCAATTTCTTTTCTCATACAAGATAGGCTGACCAATCAAGGAATTATAAGCAGACTTAATCGTAAATGTACCTGAGGGAGAATAATTCCATAGCACCTTATCATCCCCAGCTTCCACAGAAGAAGGTCTAATTTTAGAAATAGCGATAACAGCCTCCTCATCCAGGTAGTCCTTGAACATCTCCCACTGCCAGCCCCCTCTCTGTCAACACAATCAGACACCTTCCAGTTATTAGCATCCTCTGGAATGGGTTCAACCACTCTCTCAATCAGTCTCCCCATCACAGGTACCCACTTATCCAACCCAAAACATAGTTTGAGTTCCATTTCCAATAAGAATTTTCACCCCTTCCTGAACATGGCTCCAGCTTTTGCAAACACTTCTCCAAGTATTAGAATTACTTCTAGCTTCCTTCAGCATTGGAACTAAACCCGAATCCACCTTGTACTTACTTCTGAGGATTCTGGCCCAAAGAGAGCCAGAATTTGTCATCACTCCAAACCCAATCTTCATGGCATAAGCCTTATTAACCAGACTTTGGTCTCTCAAGCCAAGTCCTCCCTCCTCCTTTCACCTGCAAATGTTATTCTAGCTAACCAGATGAACCTTCCTCTTAGTAGAGCTTGAACCCCAAATGAATCTCCTAGTCAGTTTCTCCACCTCCTTACATGTACCAGAGGGGACATCAATAGTCTGCATAGCATAAGCTGGAAGAGTCTCCAGCACTGATTTAGCCAGTGTGACCCTCCCTGCCAGGGATAGGACATTCTGACTCCAAGATGACATCCTGCATTGCACCCTCTCAACCACATAATTCAAGGATTTCCTAGATACTCTTTTATGGTTGAGATTCACCCCAAGATACTTCCCCAAATCACTAGTGACACCCACTCCAAGACACTCACTAATCTCTATAGCCCTATTGAAGCCCACATTACTAGAAAAACACACTCTAGACTTCTCCACACTGATTTTCTGGCCAGAGGCAGCAGAGAACACCTTGAGAACTTGATTAATAACAAAAGCTTGATCCAGGGAAGCCTCAGCAAACACACTCACGACGATTTTGGATCTGAGACGTAAACATTACACAAAAAACCGTTAAAATGGAGAATGAAATCCAAAAGACTCATTTGGTGAACTGATCATAGCCTCCTCAGAGGTTATACACCACATCAAAGTGAAGGGGTGTGTTTGCTTCCACATAAACTTCCTTCTCTTTACAAGGATGTTGCTAATTCTTATAGAATTGTGAATTGGAAGCGTAGTGATGATCATCCACAAGTGGAAGCAATGAAGAGCAAACGAAATATTTAGGCAGTCTTAATACTATAACTGAAATGCATGCATATACCAAACAGTTTGATAAAAAAAAATCTTTTTCATTGCCAAAAGATTAATTACAAGGGAACGGAAATAAACTAAATTAAAAACAGGATTGAAAACAAACTAAGCTAAGATAAATAGGAGGTTTTCTCCTTTTCATTGTGGAGGTCTCCTGTCCCAGGGTTCTTTTTTGCAGCTTCAGCTTCCTTGGCTTCATCAATCTCCTCCTGTGTCAATGGTCTCCTCCTGAGCAGATCTTGCAATCTGCGGACTTCATTTACAGGGAGCCATTTCTCAGCATCCCTCAGTAGATCGCTGATGATTGCGACCAGGGAGTTGATGGTGGATCTCATCATGGTTTTGTCAGTGCGAATATGGATTAATTGTTTTTCAACATCCAGCAGTCTCATTTCCAACTCATGAATCCTCCTCTCCAGGTACGTTCCAAAGGCCCTGATTTCTTCTTTGGTTTCCTTACGTTCTTCAGCTTGTTTAGAGATGAGACTGTTGAGTAAAAGTTATGTTGTGTGGTTGCGCAGAGAGTTAGAAAGGATTAGGCAGTTAGCTGCCTTAGCAATTTCTCCTTGGACTGCTTGGAGTATTGATTTATAGGATGCAGCACTGGCTTCCTTGATGGCTATTTTTATGGTGCTGAGCTGTTGTTCTCTCTACTCCTTCTGCTGTTCCTGAAAGGTGTTGAAGACAGAGGAGAGTTGTGCCAGTCCGTCCCTTAGAGCCTGCAGCTCTGCATTTGTGCTTGTCATGTCATGTCAAGTTGGGGGACGAATTTCTTTGCTGGCAACTGTTTTTCTAACTTCTCTCCAGCATTTCAAAGATTTCAGCAATCCCAATTTGTGATTTTCTTCTAGCTGCGATGGGGATTGCTGCAGTAGGGGAGGAGTGGGTTTCCTTCTCTGCTAGTTATTTTCAGTAGCAGAAGGTATGACAGGTGTTGTGCTGGGTTCATCCACTGGTGGTCTGGATGACGAGGGCATGGTCACAGCTTGTTCCTCATCAATGGAGGAATTGTCATCCCTTTTTTTTCCTGCCAAAGCTCTGGCAAGAAGCTCGTCCCAAGATGTGGACGGGTCCAGAAGAAATGACAGAGCCCCAGATTGATCTGCCTGGGGCTTGTTGTCTTTGCTTTATTTAGGGG
>NW_026896873.1:0-25621 GCF_033153095.1 Gastrolobium bilobum | reverse complement strand
AAATATGATGATGCACCAATTGGCTTTCCTACTCGAGGAAATAATTCATCCACACGTGATTTGGCTTGCACATTATTAGATACATCATCGACCCGCCTGGGCCGATTCCATCGATTCAATATTATCTAAGTACCTCGAACAAAATGTTAGAGAGAAGCTCTCGCATTACGTAACCTTGTGCTATAGACCCTTCCATCGAGCTCTATTACGCACATATGATTTCAATTGTCCCACTCTCGGGATACATCCATCGATAGTTGGCTTCCTGAGCAAGATGAACGATCAATCAATGCACCTAGATATGTTGCTTGCATAACCATCCGGTACATTGATATTTCTCAATGTTGTTAAGAACATCTTCTTGCCTTGATTAGTCATTGTATAGATTGCTAAAGGATATTTTCCATTATCATCTGGCCAAAGGTCATTCTTACAGCCCATTCTTTGAAGATCTCTTCGAGCATTCAAATGATCTTTTGACTTAGAGGAATCATTAAGCAATGTGAAAATGATATTGTCACAAACATTCTTCTCAATGTGCATCACGTCAAGATTGTGACGTAATAAATTATGCCTCCAATATGGAAGTTCAAAAAATATGCTCTTCTTTTTCCATTGCTGGGTGTTGCCATGCAGATCACGGCCACCAACTCGTCTTCTTTTTCCTTTTCCACTAATATCGGGTCTTTTTCCGAATGTGACATTAATATTCTCAACTTGTTCAAGTATTTCACAACCAGACAACAACCTTGGAGGATTACGCAGATCTTGCTTTCCATTAAACCGAATCCTGTTCAACCTAAATCTGTGTCTTTCATGAAGAAAACGTCGATGACCAATAAAACACCATTTTTTACTATGATAAAGACGACAAGGTTCAGAATCAAAGTTGCATGACGGGCAAGCTAGGCCAGTGTATGTGTTCCAGCCAGATAGATTTCCTAAGCCGGGAAAGTCACTAATCGTCCACATCAATGCTGCATGTAATTTGAACATCTCCCGTGTGAAGGCATCATAAGCATCTACACCATCTTGCCATAATTCTTTCAACTCTTTGATCAAAGGTTGTAAAAACACATCAATGTCATTACCCGGCATTCTTTTACCAGGTATGATGGTTGAAATGATAAAAGACGTCGATTTCATACACAACCATGGAGGGGTGTTGTACGGAATCAAAATGACTGGCCAAATACTGTAACTGGCACTCATATTGCCAAAAGGATTAAAACCATCAGTGGCTAGACCGAGTCGCACATTTCGTGGATCTGACGCAAATGATGTGTGCAAATCATCAAACTTCTTCCATGCTTCAGAGTCTCTAGGATGTCTCATCAAGCCATCATTATTACCATGCATCGCATGCCATCTCATATCTTCAGCAGTCTTTGTTGATAAAAATAATCTCTGCAAACGTGGTTTGAGGGGGAAGTACCGAACTACTTTTGCAGGCACATTACGCTTTTTTGTTTTTTGTTTAGAAGATGTACAGTCACCTTCTTTAGGGGGTGGTTTCCATCTAGATGCATGACAAATCTTGCAAGTTTCTCTAGTTTCATTTTCCTCTCCCCAATACAACATACAATTTTTTGGACAAGCATGTATCTTCTTGTAGTCCAATCCTAACTTAGTAATAGTTTTCTTTGCCTCATAGAACGAAGATGGAATCTTTGCATGTTCAAATGCATCTTGCAGTAGCTCTAATATCATAGTCATGGACTTGTCAGTCATACGACATAAGCACTTAATATGATACAACTTCACAATGAATGAAAGCTTTGAATATTTATGACACCCTTCATACAATGGTTGTTCTCCATCTCTTGCTAGTTCATAAAATTCTGTATCTACACTAAATTCTTCATTTGCAGCATTCTGAGTCATTCCCTCCTCCTGTTCAATGTTTTCGTTTTGTTGAAATTGAACTTCATTGTCACGTTGCCTATTTACTCCAAAAGCATCATTGATCATGTTAAATATTGGGTCTACATTAACATTCTGGTTTTGTGCACCATGTGACATAGCTTCACCAGCAACATTACTAGTTGACGCAACCTTGGACTCTCCATGATAGAACCAAAAGGTGTACCCTTCGGGAAATTTCTTGCACAACAAATGATCATACACGTCTTCTTTTGACAGCCACTTTCTAAAACCACATGGTGAGCATGGGCATAGTATTTTGCCTTCAATTGAACTATGTTGAAAGCCAAAATCAATAAATCTCCTTACTCCTTCATCATACTCGATTGAATTTTGTGGTTTTTTTATCCAAGACTTATCCATCTTCCTCTATAAATATGTGAAGCAATTTGGTCAAAATAATTTTGACGTGTAATGTTGAATTGTCGAAGGCATCAATCCAGGCCAGAAATACAATAGTATGAATAAACTGGATGCATAAGCTCTGAAATTCAAAGGACAATGGGAAATTTTTTTAGGATGGGGTTTTCAGAGGCAATGAAGTGTAAAAAACTGAGTAGATGATCACCAGCATTGGTGATGGATCAGCGTAGTTCAGGTGGAGAAACGTAAGTGGTGAAGTTGGTGTTGGGGACTCTGAATGTCAAGAAGGGAAGGGCAAATGATGTTTTACTTATGCACGTAAAACACATGGAAAAATGCTTAAGAGTATAAGAAGATAACTAACACTGTGTTTTTACTAACATTCATAATATGACTTTCTATTTACAAGCAATGGGTCGGATAAGTATAATGGCTATATTAACTAGTACACTAAAAAAAAGCTGATGTAATTAGGACTATATCTAATAAGAGGCTCAATTAACAATCTAATAAAGGATATAATTAAACATCATACATAATCACAATCCCATACGACAATAGCACTATGAATAACTAACATTGAAAACTGCCAAGACTAAAATAAAAGACAATCACAATAATCAGACTGAAGAACAAAAAGAAACTGAAATCACATTCCCACATCATTTAACCAAGACCCCTTTTTAGGTTTTTATACACAAATCAGTGTGGAGGGCAAAATGTAATGACATACTGAGATGCATTACAAGTCTTAAGTCCTGTTGAATCATCATAAGCATAGCTATAAGCCTGAGGGCATATAGCCTTGAAAAGACGAGCAAATACTGTTGGCTTGCAATTTTTAGGGTCAGCATAGTCCCCAGTGCAGCAATACCTATCCGATCTTGTAGCCAAACAAGCACTCTTGCAACCTACCACCTTCCCATAACTCTTGCAACATTCAAGTTACCCTCACATGCTGCAACACCACAACCTATAACACCACCACCACCCAAAGGCTTCATGGACAAGGGAAGGTTAAACCCATCAACCAAACTAACATCATAGAAATGCAATGGTGAATTTGAGGTTCCAAGGGTCATTTCAACAAGGGTAGCAGGAGGGACTCCTCCAATTCCCCTGCATTGTAAAAGGCCAGCACAATCCCCAGTTTGACAAGAACCTTTCCCTGTGTGTTCATCGAAGAAACAACCTTGTCTACCCCAGATTCAATCAAATAGACTCGAACCCAATTAAATTTGATTGAATTTTTATATGTATAAAACTAAAATTAGAAGAACAAAAATAAATAACTAACATCTCACTAATTAGTTAAGTCATTTCACAAAGTGAGTGGGGGCAATAAAAAGCTGCCAATAAAACTAATCCAACAGTGAAATTTACCTCAATTTAGGTTCTTGTAATTGTGGCGTTTGGTTCTCAATCTTTTTATTTCCAACCCAACGTTTCCTAGTCTGATTCCAAAGAATTAGACCTGCAACCAAATACACGTTCATAAATGCCTTTGCAAATTAAAATAACACTTGTGCCATTTAGTTGCCAACTTCAATGCAAACAGTCTATTTCACAAGAGAAACATATTTTTTTTCCACTAGTATACACTAAAATAATAACTAGTACTTCTTCAGAACCCGAGGCTGCCTGTTTTGTGATGACCAGATGATGATAACCTTGAAGCCTAAAATGCTACAATAACTAGGTTGATTACAAAGCCTTCTACTTTCAACACCATCTCTTGAAAAGAAGAAAAAAAAAACCAAAAAAAAACAAAGTTGGCGTTGGAAATGAACTAAAGCATACGAACAAGCTGAAGGAAAAAAGTCTAGGTCTCCAAATCCATAAAAAAAGAAATCAAACCATACCGTCAAAACTAGAGATTTCAGAGAGAAAAAACTAGAATAATTTTGCAGTGAAGAGCTTTCCACATGCGCAAGAACAAATCATACCTTCAAAAGGAAAATACTTGTAATACGAGAGAAGATAAAATATGAGAACATACCGTCAATGGGGTTACGGCAAACATGAAAGGTCTCTGAGGTCTTTGAGATTAGGGCTCAGAGCTTGTGGTCTCTGAGGTTAGGGCAAACGCAGGTATGAGATGGATAAAAAACTTCGTCTCTCAATTGTGAAAACTTTGCCAAATGAATAAAAAACCTTAGTTCAATTGTGAAAACTTAATTTAATTTAATTTAATTTACTTCAAATAAACTTTGCCAATTGTGAAAACTTAGTTCAATTGTGCACGGGAGGGAAAATGGACCGCCCCTGCAAAAGTGGAATTATTAATCATTCATTTAATTTATTAGTAAGTTGTGCTCCATTTGTCATACTAAACCGTTTTGGTTCAGTGGTAAAATATGTGAGCCTTTATTTATCACATGGACATGGGTTCGAATACTTATGTCCCATGTTTTCACTATTATTATTTTTTGATACATATGTTTTGAATTTTTTACACATTATACACATACATATTTAAATATGTTATATATTAACATTAGGCATAAGTATAATAAATTTATATTGACGTGGCACAATCTCATTGCCTAATTATAATTAATGTATCAATCATCAATCGCAATTACTGTACCAATCACCAATCACAATTGATGTACCATTGACCAATTACAATCAACACAATTCGTGATTGGTGATTGATACATTAATTGTGATTAGTACATTAATTAAACAGTTATTTTTCTTCGTTTTTTATTGTGATTGGTACATTAATTCTAATAGGGCAACGAGCTTGTGCCACGTAGGACACGAAGTTCGCTACCCCTGGTTAAGAACTTCGTTCAGTCAACTTTTTCTGCGACAATGTGTCACGTGTCACGAAATCATTGGCTACCAAGTTTGCTACTAGTTGTAGCGAACTTGGACTTGTCGAAGTCACATTTTCATGCGAAAGTGTGCCACGTGTCAAGAAATTATTGGCTACCAAGTTTGCTACTAGTGGTAGCAAACTTCAAGGCGTGGCAGTATGGTAATTTTTACTGTTCGCGTGGCCTTTGGATAAAAAAATCAGTAAAAAGTGACACATTGATCACTGTTCCCTTTTTTTTATCAATGCTTAACTATCAAGATAAGTAAAATTGTGATTTTATAATAGGATATAATTATTTTGTATCAATTATCAATTATTTTAATACGAAATGGTACAAAATTAATGGTAAAAATAAGAAATAGATATATAATTAAAGTTTAAACATTATGTGTTCAAAAAACAGTTTAAACATTAAAAATAAATATTTTTATTTTAAAATTAAATAATAAATATAAACAATCTCAAAATTTGTGTATAACCTCCTCTAAATGCTCTATTTGTTTGTATTAACATAATAATGATAACAATGCAAATAATCAAAAAGCTTACGAACCGCCTAAAAATGACCAATGGAGGCGGTTACTAAATACATTAAAAAAATGACTATAAACCGCCTAGAAATATACTTCGGAGGTGGTTATTATAACCGCCTCTTTATATCCGCCTCAGATAACCACCAATTTGAGGCGTAATACACAAGCGCCTGAAGCTCCGCCTCGTATTGTTCTATTCTGAGGCGATTTAGTTGTAAGCGACGCGATATGTCTTAAAAGGGCGGTTATTTTACCCGCCCTTATTATGATTTTGGAGGCGGCTTATATTGAACCGCCTAGAATCAATTTAGACGCTGCTAGAACCGCCTCTGAAGTACAATTGGAGGCGGTGTGTATTATACCGCCTCAAATTGACCGTCAGGATTTTCCCCTTTTCTTGTAGTGGCTTACCTGTCACCTCTTTCCTGCTGCTAACTTGCTATTTAATACACCGTAACTTGGTTGTCTACAAGTTGTTCGTCCACCTACTTCGTCCGATTTCACTCTGTTACCGTACATATAAAAGTACCATTAATTCCCAATGAAATATACATTACTTGAAATCCGAATAATTATATTTCATATGTTAATTTCATAACCAACTTGACAACTTTATTTCCCTTGACAGTTCATGCCATCCCATAAGTTTACAACGTAACTTATACTTCATAACTTAGACTCCCAACTAGTTAATTAATTTACTAATTTATAGTTAACATTTCATACACTTTTAACAAAGCTTCACGTATCTTAAACCATTTGAATCATACTTACTTATTCTAGAAAAATGCTATAAATCAATCACTTGAATTAAAAACACCCAATCTATGCCCATTCTTTCCTTCATGGCCGAACTCAATATATAAACATATATACAATTCTTTCGTTGCCATACTTAACCAATTAACTTGATTCTCATACAAATATTTATTACATAAAATTTCTGTTAACTTCACATAACTAACATCATAATATTGAACCTCACATAACCTAAAAAAAACATCTTCAATGATCATATACATATATATTTTCCTTTAATCTTGACAAAGTCCTTACCACCCTTCGTTGTGTAATTGTAACTACTCCAAGTTACTTTAGATTATATTTAACTTTTCTTTCTTTTTTTTTCTTTTTTTTAACACAACCACCACTTATTAACCTAATCTTAACTCATTAGGTTATGCCTTCACTTAACATACTATACTCACAATCCAATTATAAAATCATTACTAATAATCAACATTGATGTCTTTCAAGCATCAACTTAATCACCAGTATCTTACTTAACAGATTTGACATAAAATAGGTCTAATGACCTTTTCACCAATTAAACCATATTCCATCTTGATTTATTATATCAAGTGGACCCTAAACTACACTAAAACAACAACACTCACATTCATTCCATCCATTATCAACTACATTGAGAATTTAAAGTGGAATTATATATGATAAAGACAAGAATCAAACCCACATCATAACTAACGTGAATAGAAGATCAGCTGTGTCAATTCTTATTGGCAAGTATACCATTATTTTCTTCTTTGGCTTCCCCAACTTTATAACAAATAGTATATCCAAAGCACCAAATTGATTAGCTTCCTATTACACCTACTTTTTTTTTTACGTGTCCTCTTTCTACTTATTAAAAATTACACCTGGAAGTCTTCTCAACTATATTTGAAAGCACAAGTAATAAATAATCATCTGAGATAACAACCAAATTGCATCTTCTTCTTTTTTAATAATGCGGCTTTTGAAGCACCTAATTAACTTTCTAGTTGCAAGTTCTGTTTTTTTTTTCCTTTCCTATCATTATAGATTACTTTGTTCATCAACGATATATGTTCCAAACATCTTCTAAACATATTTTTCAAGACTTAGAGATTTATCCCTCCTATTTTACCATTCATGGCCGAATGGCCTATATAAAGGGGTATATGAATTTTCTTTGAACCTTCACTTAATATATATTAAACCAATAATCATTTGGTCCATTTAAATCATAGTTCCATTTATGCATTTTAACAAACACTTAGTCTGCACTATTTTCCCTCACTTGGCTGATTAGGTCTTTGTACGTATATCAAATCCTTTTACTCATTTTGAGCATTTCCATGTTTAGTTTAACATAGAATCAACAAACAACCAATAACCATGCACAAAACCCCTTAAATAATTATGATATCTTGCATCCATAATCAGCCCTCATCATAGAAAACACTTGCTTATAACAAAATTTCCAGCCATTATAATTTAGGTGTACTACCTTAAATAGCTTCACTTGAACATAAACAACATATTCCAACTCAAGGACTTGAAGAAAACCCAACTTCTACATCTTGGATGAACAGTACCAGCCCGCTTTAGAGAAGGCTAACTCGAGATATAAAACTTTCCAAGGTGAAAAGAATGGAGATTTAGGATCACAAGACCTAAAGCTATAAGTTTTGTATGATAAAATTTTACTAGTTTTGCCTAAATCTTCAAGAAATTCCTTGCCCTTTTTCCTTAGCAAGCTTCGGCCTTCATGAGAAGAAAGGAAAGAAAAGATGAGCGTGAGAGACCAATCCCAAGGGGCTTCCGACTTGTAACCTTTATGCTTAAATTCTATTGGTTACCTAATTGACTTCTTAACATGCTTAAGAAAGAAAGTGACGTGGGATATGTGAGGCACACACCATCAACAGACTTTTGGAAGAAAAAAGAAAAAAGGAAAGATCATGTAACTTACATATTCACCTAATTGACTTTTCAACCTACACTTCCATTGGCTCACTTAAAAGCAAGAAAAATAACAACTAACGTAAATTTTGAAGTCAAAAGAGAGTTACCCACTTTGATGTTACAATTAACCAAGTGACTATGTTAGTTTACTTAATCAACTTTGTAACTTTTAAATTAAATGTTATAGGTTCATTTTTACTACATCTTTTACTTAATTTTAATTTATTAATCTAATCATGATTTAATTAATTTTAAGATACTTTGAAGTCACTAATTTTTCTAAACTATTTAATTATACATTCTAATCCATGTTTAGGCTTATTTTGTCTAATTACCAAAATAACTCTAACTTACACCATCATAACATTGATATTTTTAATCATATCTAATAATTATTTTTGGATCCATTAGACTATATTCTCTTATTATTTATCACATGAGTCTATCAATTTAACTCTCACAATTTCAATGCATAAGTATTTAATCTAGTTAACCACCTAATTAATTCATTTCCCTTAATTTACTAATGAGGGTTGTTATATAATTTCTCAAAAAATTTAATATCTTTAAGGAATAACATATATTGTCAATAATTGATTTTATAATGTAGATGTGCGTCTAGATTCACTCCACTTTTTGTTTTGTTATTGAGTAGGTTAGAGGATCTGTTAGAATTTTAATATATTAGAATATCTATCATTTACTTTGTCTATGCTCTCTTTCATTTATTAGGAAAGAATATTGCGTGGACGACACGTATTCTATTATTTTTGGTATGTTGAAAGGGAAGATTTTTCAAAGGTAAGCACGTCTAACTTTTATCTATTTCATGTGTTTTGGAGTGTCTTGAACTGATTGGTATCGTAATTTCTTCTTACAAAGTAAGATTTCCCTTCACATCCCTCATCACCTTTGTGTATGGTAAGGCCTGTTACAAAAATGGTGTAAATTTTTCGTATTGTATCATTTTTATGGGAATATCTCACGCATGACGCCAATGAAGGAGAGTTATTATTGAATGATGGATTTAGAATATAATTCATTGTTGCATGACGACAAAGAAATGGAAATATCTTATGCATGACGACATGTAAAGGAAAATATCTTACACATGATTTCTATGTAACCCTTTATCCTATGGTCTGAGAATTTATGTTATTTATATGTAACCCTTCATCCCATTGCTTATTTTCATTATTTCTAATAATTTTCACAAGCATAAGATTGTAATTTCACTATATACGAGAATCTGCACTCAAGGTACACGTGAAGACGCATATGTTGTTACAACAAACGAGGCATATGTTTTCCTTGTTATTAATTTAAATAATTGCAGTGAAAAATAAAATTATGGTGGTTTTGACTGTAATGTTACATTTTTCAGGAATATAACGCTATGAAATTTCAAATATGTACGCTTCCGGGAATGTATTTCATTTGATTAAATAATTGTGCATTATGAGTTGGTCTAATTTACTATTATGTCAAAATAATATTAATCTATATTTATTTATTTTCTGAGAATACATATTTTATGGGTTTTGGTGCCTGACGGCGATGGATTCAAAGCATGTATTGACATATATAACAAGGCAAATAAAAATGAGCTGAAAAATTAAATGAAACTAGAAGATACGCCTGCAAACATGATAAAGGGATATGGTGAAGATATGGATAAAATATTACAAGACCAGGTTAACCATTGGCTGCAAAAGCACAGTCAAAATTACAGGTAAAGAGATGCAAACTTTAGCTTGAGGTATTATTACTTCCAACCTTTTATTAATTGATCTCCTTTTTTATTTTAGGTTAGTTAGAATTGGAACAAAAGTAAAGTTATGTCAGATATACAAATTTAGATTGAGGTACAATTTAGTATTATAATATTTTTATAAAAATTATTTCTAACAAGTGTATTAATAACAAGTATTAAAAAAGCAGTGGCGTGGATGCTCTCGAACAAGGACAACCCTCCTTTCAAGAATAAAAAATGACATTGTTAAATATAACTAAAGAAAATAGCCTACGCGTAGAAGAAAAAGGGAGAGACATAAATGAACGTGGAGTAGGAGACTTCTACACAGTTGGTGAGACAGAGACATTTTGTGTTCAGGTATAATGTTATATTTTAAATTAGTTTTTTCTTCGTATTTAATATTTGTAATTTCTCAAAACATTTAATATCTTTAAGGAATAACATATATTGTCAATAATTGTATTAAATGTAGATGTGCGTCTAGATGCACTCCACTTTTTGTTTTGTTAGTGAGTAGGTTAGAGGATCAGTTAGAATTTTAATATATTAGAATATCTATCATTTACTTTGTCTATGCTCTCTTTCATTTATTAGGAAAGAATATTGTGTGGAGGACACGTATTCTATTATTTTTGGTATGTTGAAAGGGAAGATTTTTCAAAGGTAAGCACGTCTAACTTTTATCTATTTCATGTGTTTTGGAGTGTCTTGAACTGATTGGTATCATAATTTTTTGTTACAAAGTAAGATTTCCCTTCACATCCCTCATCGCCTTTGTGTATGGTAAGGCCTGTTACAAAAATGGTGTAAATTTTTCGTATTGTATCATTTTTAGGGGAATATCTCACGCATGACGCCAAGGAAGGAGAGTTATTATTGAATGATGGATTTAGAATATAATTCGTTGTTGCATGACGACAAAGAAATGGAAATATCTTATGCATGACGACATGTAAAGGGAAATATCTTACACATGATTTCTGTGTAACCCTTTATCCTATGGTCTGAGAAGTTATGTTATTTATATGTAACCGTTCATCCCATGGCTTATTCTCATTATTTATAATAATTTTCACAAGCTTAAGATTTTAATATCACTATATAGGAGAATCTGAACTCAAGGTAAACGTGAAGATGCATATGTTGTTACAAAAAATGAGGCATATCGTGTCCTTGTTATTAATTTAAATAATTGCAATGAAAAATAAAATAATAGTGGTTTTGACTGTAATGTTACATTTTTCAGGAATATAACGCTGTGAAGTTTCAAATATGTACTCTTCCGGAAATGTATTTAATTTGATTAAATAATTGTTCATTATGAGTTGGTCTAATTTACTATTATGTGAAAATAATATTAATCTAAATTTATTTATTTTCTGAGAATACATATTTTATGGGATTTGGTGCCTGACGGCGATGTATTCAAAGCATGTATTGACATAAATAACAAGGAAAATAAAAAATAAGCTGAAAAATTAAATGAAACTAGAAGATACGCCTGCAAACGTGATAAAAGGATATGGTGAAGATATGGACAAAATATTACAAGACCAGGTTAACCATTGGCTGCAAAAGCACAGTCAAAATTACAGGTAAAGAGATGCAAATTTATCTTGAGGTATTATTACTTCCAACCTTTTATTAATTGATCTCCTTTTTTATTTTAGGTTAGTTAGAATTGGAACAAAAGTAAAGTTATGTCAGATATACAAATTTAGATTGAGGTACAATTTAGTATTATAATATTTTTATAAAAATTATTTCTAACAAGTGTATTAATAACAAGTATTAAATAAGTAGTGGCGTGGATGCTCTCGAACAAGGACAACCTTCCTTTCAAGAATAAAAAATGACATTGTTAAATATAACTAAAGAAAATAGCCTACGCGTAGAAGAAAAAGGGAGAGACATAAATGGACGTGTAGTAGGAGACTTCTACACAGTTGGTGAGACAGAGACATTTTGTGTTCAGGTATAATTTTATATTTTACATTAGTTTTCTTCTTCGTATTTAATATTTGTAATTTCTCAAAAAATTTAATATCTTTAAGGAATAACGTATATTGTCAATAACTGTATTAAATGTAGATGTGCGTCTAGATGCACTCCACTTTTTGTTTTGTTAGTGAGTAGGTTAGAGGATCAATTAGAAATTTAATATATTAGAATATCTATCATTTACTTTGTCTATGCTCTCTTTCATTTATTAGAAAAGAATATTGCGTGGAGGACACGTATTCTATTATTTTTGGTATGTTGAAAGGGAAGATTTTTCAAAGGTAAGCACGTGTAACTTTTATCTATTTCATGTGTTTTGGAGTGTCTTGAACTGATTGGTATCATAATTTTTTGTTTCAAAGTAAGATTTCCCTTCACATCCCTCAACGACTTTGTCTATGGTAAGGAATGTTACAAAAATGGTGTAAATTTTTCGTATTGTATCATTTTTATGGGAATATCTAACGCATGACGCCAAGGAATGAGAGTTATTATAGAATGATGGATTTTTAATATAATTTGTTGTTGCATGACGATGAATGATGGATTTAGAATATAATTCGTTGTTGCATGACGACAAAGAAATGGAAATATCTTATGCATGACGACATGTAAAGGAAAATATCTTACACATGATTTCTGTGTAACCCTTTATCCTATGGTCTGAGAAGTTATGTTATTTATATGTAACCCTTCATCCCATGGCTTATTTTCATTATTTCTAATAATTTTCGCAAGCAAAAGATTGTAATTTCACTATATAGGAGAATCTGAACTCAAGGTACACGTGAAGACGCATATGTTGTTACAACAAATGAGGCATATCTTGTCCTTGTTATTAATTTAAATAATTGCAATGAAAAATAAAATTATGGTGGTTTTGACTGTAATGTTACATTTTTCAGGAATATAACGCTATGCAGTTTCAAATATGTACGCTTCCGGGAATGTATTTCATTTGATTAAATAATTGTGCATTATGAGTTGGTCTAATTTACTATTATGTGAAAATAATATTAATCTATATTTATTTATTTTCTGAGAATACATATTTTATGGGATTTGGTGCCTGACGGCGATGTATTC
This sequence comes from Gastrolobium bilobum, assembly GCF_033153095.1. Taxonomy (NCBI): domain Eukaryota; kingdom Viridiplantae; phylum Streptophyta; class Magnoliopsida; order Fabales; family Fabaceae; genus Gastrolobium; species Gastrolobium bilobum. The sequence goes on along the minus strand of NW_026896873.1, from coordinate 12,405 downwards.
AAAGCATGTATTGACATAAATAACAAGGCAAATAAAAATGAGCTGAAAAATTAAATGAAACTAGAAGATATGCCTGCAAACATGATAAAGCGATATGATGAAGATATGGACAAAATATTGCAAGACCAGGTTAACCTTTGGCTGCAAAAGCACAGTCAAAATTACAGGTAAAGAGATGCAAATTTATCTTGAGGTATTATTACTTCCAACCTTTTATTAATTGATCTCTTTTTTTATTTTAGGTTAGTTAGAATTGGAACAAAAGTAAAGCTATGTCAGATATGCAAATTTAGATTGCAGTACAATTTAGTATTATAATATTTTTATAAAAATTATTTCTAACAAGTGTATTAATAACAAGTATTAATTAAGCAGTGGCGTGGATGCTCTCGAACAAGGACAACCCTACTTTTAAGAATAAAAAATGACATTGTTAAATATAACTAAAGAAAAAAGTCTACGCGTAGAAGTAAAAGGGAGAGACATAAATAGACGTGTAGTAGGAGACTTCTACACAATTGGTGAGACAGAGACATGTTGTGTTTAGGTATAATTTTATATTTTAAATTAGTTTTCTTCTTCGTATTTAATATTTGTAATTTCTCAAAAAAATTAATATCTTTAAGGAATAACATATATTGTCAATAATTGTATTAAATGTAGATGTGCGTCTAGATGCACTGCACTTTTTGTTTTTTTAGTGAGTAGGTTAGAGGATCAATTAGAAATTTAATATATTAGAATATCTATCATTTACTTTGTCTATTCTCTCTTTCATTTATTAGAAAAGAATATTGCGTGGAGGACACGTATTCTATTATTTTTGGTATGTTGAAAGGGAAGATTTTTCAAAGGTAAGCACGTGTAACTTTTATCTATTTCATGTGTTTTGGAGTGTCTTGAACTGATTGGTATCATAATTTTTGGTTTCAAAGTAAGATTTCCCTTCACATCGTTCAACGCCTTTGTGTATGGTAAGGCATGTTACAAAAAAGGTGTAAATTTTTAGGATTGTATCATTTTTATGGGAATATCTAACGCATGACGCCAAGGAAGGAGAGTTATTATTGAATGATGAATTTTGAATATAATTCATTGTTGCATGACGATGAATGATGGATTTAGAATATAATTCATTGTTGCATGACGACAAAGAAATGGAAATATCTTATGCATGACGACATGTAAAGGAAAATATCTTACACATGATTTCTGTGTAACCCTTTATCCTATGGTCTGAGAATTTATGTTATTTATATGTAACCCTTCATCCCATGGCTTATTTTCATTATTTCTAATAATTTTCACAAGCATAAGATTGTAATTTCACTATATAGGAGAATCTGAACTCAAGGTACACGTGAAGACGCATATGTTGTTACAACAAACGAGGCATATCTTGTCCTTGTTATTAATTTAAATAATTGCAGTGAAAAAAAAATTATGGTGGTTTTGACTGTAATGTTACATTTTTCAGGAATATAACGCTATGAAGTTTCAAATATGTACGCTTCCGGGAATGTATTTCATTTGATTAAATAATTGTGCATTATGAGTTGGTCTAATTTACTATTATGTGAAAATAATATTAATCTATATTTATTTATTTTCTGAGAATACATATTTTATGGGATTTGGTGCCTGACGGCGATGTATTCAAAGCATGTATTGACATAAATAACAAGGCAAATAAAAATGAGCTGAAAAATTAAATCAAACTAGAAGATATGCCTGCAAACGTGATAAAGCGATATGATGAAGATATTGACAAAATATTGCAAGACCAGGTTATCCTTTGGCTGCAAAAGCACAATCAAAATTACAGGTAAAGATATGCAAATTTATCTTGAGGTATTATTACTTCCAACCTTTTATTAATTTATCTCCTTTTTTATTTTAGGTTAGTTAGAATTGGAAAAAAGTAAAGCTATGTCAGATATACAAATTTATATTGCGGTACAATTTAGTATTAAAATATTTTTATAAAAATTATTTCTAACAAGTGTATTAAGAACAAGTATTAATTAAGCAGTGGCGTGGATGCTCTCGAACAAGGACAACCCTACTTTTAAGAATAAAAAATGACATTGTTAAATATAACTAAAGAAAAAAGTCTACGCGTAGAAGTAAAAGGGAGAGACATAAATAGACGTGTAGTAGGAGACTTCTACACAATTGGTGAGACAGAGACATGTTGTGTTTAGGTATAATTTTATATTTTAAATTAGTTTTCTTCTTCGTATTTAATATTTGTAATTTCTCAAAAAATTTAATATCTTTAAGGAATAACATATATTGTCAATAATTGTATTAAATGTAGATGTGCGTCTAGATGCACTGCACTTTTTGTTTTTTTAGTGAGTAGGTTAGAGGATCAATTAGAAATTTAATATATTAGAATATCTATCATTTACTTTGTCTATTCTCTCTTTCATTTATTAGAAAAGAATATTGCGTGGAGTACACGTATTCTATTATTTTTGGTATGTTGAAAGGGAAGATTTTTCAAAGGTAAGCACGTGTAACTTTTATCTATTTCATGTGTTTTGGAGTGTCTTGAACTGATTGGTATCATAATTTTTTGTTTCAAAGTAAGATTCCCCTTCACATCCCTCAACGACTTTGTCTATGGTAAGGAATGTTACAAAATTGGTGTAAATTTTTCGTATTGCATCATTTTTATGGGAATATCTCATGCATGACGCCAAGGAAGGAGAGTTATTATTGAATGATGGATTTAGAATATAATTCGTTGTTGCATGACGACAAAGAAATGGAAAATCTTATGCATGACGACATGTAAAGGGAAATATCTTACACATGATTTCTGTCTAACCCTTTATCCTATGGTCTGAGAAGCTATGTTATTTATATGTAACCCTTCATCCTATGGCTTCTTTTCATTATTTCTAATAATTTTCGCAAGCAAAAGATTGTAATTTCACTATATAGGAGAATCTGAACTCAAGGTACACGTGAAGACGCATATGTTGTTACAACAAACGAGGCATATCTTGTCTTTGTTATTAATTTGAATAATTGCAATTGAAAATAAAATTATGGTGGTTTTGACGATAATGTTACATTTTTCTGGAATATAACGCTGTGCAGTTTCAAATATATACGCTTCCGGGAATGTATTTCATTTGATTAAATAATTGTGCATTATGAGTTTGTCTAATTTACTATTATGTGAAAATAATATTAATCTATATTTATTTATTTTCTGAGAATACATATTTTATGGGATTTGGTGCCTGACGGCGATAGGAATGTATTGCATGACATATATAACAAGGCAAATAAAAATGAGCTGAAAAATTAAATGAAACTAGAAGATATGCCTGCAAACATGGTAAAGTGATATGATGAAGATATGGATAAAATATTGCAAGACCAGGTTAACCATTGGCTGCAAAAGCACAGTCAAAATTACAGGTAAAGAGATGCAAATTTATCTTGAGGTATTATTACTTCCAACCTTTTATTAATTGATCTCCTTTTTCATTTTAGGTTAGTTAGAATTGGAACAAAACTAAAGCTATGTAATATATACAAATTTAGATTGCAGTACAATTTATTATTATAATATTTTTATAAAAATTATTTCTAACAAGTGTATTAATAACAAGTATTAATTAAGCAGTGGCGTGGATGCTCTCGAACAAGGACAACCCTACTTTTAATAATAAAAAATGACATTGTTAAATATAACTAAAGAAAAGAGCTTACGCGTAGAAGAAAAAGGGAGAGACATAAATAGACATGTAGTAGGAGACTTCTACACAATTGGTGAGACAGAGGCATGTTGTGTTTAGGTATAATTTTATATTTTAAATTAGTTTTCTTCTTCGTATTTAATATTTGTAATTTCTCAAAAAAATTAATATCTTTAATGAATAACATATATTGTCAATAATTGTATTAAATGTAGATGTGCGTCTAGATGTACTCCACTTTTTATTTTGTTAGTGAGTAGGTTTGAGGATCAATTAGAAATTTAATATAATAGAATATCTATCATTTACTTTGCCTATTCTCTCTTTCATTTATTAGAAAAGAATATTGCGTGGAGGACACGTATTCTGTTATTTTTGGTATGTTGAAAGGGAAGATTTTTTAAAGGTAAGCACGTCTAAATTTTATCTATTTCATGTGTTTTGGAGTGTCTTGAACTGATTGGTATCATAATTTTTGGTTTCAAAGTAAGATTTCCCCTCACATCGTTCAACGCCTTTGTGTATGGGAAGGCATGTTAAAAAAAAGATGTAAATTTTTCGGATTGTATCATTTTTATGGGAATATCTAACGCATGACGCCAAGGAAGGAGAGTTATTATTGAATGATGGATTTTGAATATAATTCGTTGTTGCATGACGATGAATAATGGATTTAGAATATAATTCATTGTTGCATGACGACAAAGAAATGAAAATATCTTATGCACGATGTAACACCCCAAATGTAAATACATATAGGGTGCACCTTCATCATGCATTCAACGCGCGGAAGTCTAAATTTAAACTTTACGAATGCAAATATCAGAGTGCGGAATGGAAACACATAACCATACTTATTCCATATAAAATTAAAAGCGTTAAAACGTCAATACAAAATAAATAACACTAAACATTATTTAATGTAATCCCAAAAAGATTAACTAATCATAAATAAAAACATAATTTATGCCGCATCATAAGCCCAGTCAATATGTGGTTGTGGTTTCTCTAGCCATTGTGTACTTAGTGCTTCATCGAAATCATAATGTGGAAAAGCTTCTATTAATAATTTCATAGCCTCAGTCCATAGGCCTCTATCTGTTAGATCCTTTAGTTTATCTTCCCAGGTAGGTGGAGTTTCTTCTTCTTTACGTACCAGTCTCTTACCCTTTCTTTCCCACATAACTTTCTTGTTACTTTCTTTCATCTTTTCCTGAAATGGGTGGTCAAGGGGGGGTGAGATTTTGGGGAAAATCTCAGTAAGGTTCACAGCTGGAGCATTCTCCAACTATGACGCTTACTCCTGCAACAGTTTATAATAACAATACAAAATGGAACATTTAACATCATCATATAAAAATATCATGCCATCATCAACATCATCATATTCCTGCCGGCTTTTACGGACTTACGGAGATACCCAGAGTCCGTTGCAACTGGAGTATCAGTGCACAGGCCAACATTTAATAGCATGGTTTTAAGTTTCAAAAATATCATAATCACATAATGTAAAGCACTATAAACATATTGCAGTCAGACCATAACTTATCATAGTTTCATAATGGTGGCATACATAGAGAGATTACTTCAACAACTGTAAACACTTACAGTACTTGTCGTTCTTTACTTGTATACTTTCAACTTTTGATCTCTTTACTTGCCTGTTTGTTCCCTTGACTCCCTTTGATGATGATCAACGACTTAAGGAAACACTTCTTGACCTTTGACTACTTTGAATCTTCTTGAATGAACTTCCTTCCTCCTTGAACATACAAGGCCGCAAGCTTAAAGAGAGGAGAAGAGGGATTTTCTTGCTTAGAGATGAAGGGTTCTTTGGTGGAATTATTAGGAAGAAGGACTAAGATCCAGGCTTGTATTTGATCTTGGAACAATTAGGTATTTCTCACTAACACACTCACCATTTCGAAGCATTCGTGGACTTCACAAAATGAACTAAACTCTTTGTTCTTTCCTTTGGTAGTGTCGCGGCTATAGAGGGAAAAAGGAGAGACTAAAGCTTGTTCAAATAGGCAACCTAGAAGCCTTGCCATTACTTGATTGCTGGTAGGTTTCGATCACATTAAATGAGAGTAAGGTGGTGATTTGTTGTCATAGGTTAGATTGCTTAATTTAGGGACAAGAACATGATGTCAATTTCCTTGATTAAGGAAATTTAGTGATTGCTTGATTTAAGGAATTGATGATGTGTGACTAATCGTCATTAAAAGTTGCTCCCTTGATTTAAGGGATTGATGAGGTGTGACTAATCGTCATAAAGGTTGCTTCCTTGATTTAAGAAACAAAATTATTTGATTGATTGACATATTGTCATCAATTTGCTTGATTTAGGGAAAGTGATTGACTACTAATCATCATAATCCTAACTTCCTTGTTTAAAGGAATTTGACTGGCTTGACTTAAGGAAATTCGATTTGTATTTAATGGCTTGAAAATCAAATAAAATCAAATTCATTTCCTACACCTAGGCCGCGGATTTTAAATGCTTGGAAGGAAAAGATTTCCTTTAATTTTGGACCATGATTTATTCCTTAAGATTATGGACCTTTAACCTATTAACCTGACCTAATTTGTGCCTATTTTTCCATGATTTTATGACACTTTAAATTGACTTCTTAGAGCTTGTTTTCTCTAGTAAAACCGTGGGCTTCTTGCTTGTAGGGAAAGAATTCTAATTTAATTCCTAGTCATATAGTACTTCTTTAGGTTTATTATGTCATGGCCTTACTTTGGGCTTTAACTTGATTTGGGTTTCATTTACCTTATTGGACTTTACTTTATCATATAGAGCTTTCTTTGTATCACTTGGACTTGTCCACATTAAATGGAATTAAAACTTCCTTTGTTGGGTTATACTTTGATCCATGAATTCATTGGATCCCTAATGCTTATGTCTTTGGTCCATTGGACCCATACTTCTAATTTACTTAATCATAAACTATTTCATCTGAAATGTCTCGTTTATTAATTATCATAATTCTTCATTAATCATGATACAATATTTAGGGTTGTTATATCCTCCCCCACTAATAAGATTTTCGTCCCGAAAATTACTATAACTCGGGGTACTTCTGTCTAATCTCATCTTCTCGCTCCCAAGTTGCTTCTTCGGGAGTCCTTCCTTGCCATTGCACTTTTACCATGGGTATCACCTTGCTGTGAAGCTGCTTCTCTTCTCTATCCAGAATCTTGATTGGTACCACCGGGATCTTCAAATTAGGTCGTACTTCCACTTCATCCGGTAATACAACATGTGAGGGATCGGCTACATATTTCTTCAATTGGCTAACATGAAATACATCGTGAAGATTTGCCAAATTTGGAGGTAATGCCAACTGATAAGCTACCGGCCCCACCCTTTTCAGAATCTGATAAGGACCGATATAACGCGGACTTAACTTTCTTACACCGAGTGCTCTTCCAATATCTGTAATAGGAGAGAGCTTAACAAATACATGTTCCCCTACTTCAAAGTCTAGGGGTCGGTGCTTCAAATCATAATAACTCTTTTGTCTGTCCTGAGCCTTCTGCATCCTATCACGAATCATCTTTATCTGCTTAGTTGTTTCGTTCACCATATCTGGCCCAAACATTTCTTTATCGCCCACTTCTTCCCAGCATACAGGTGTTCGACACCTTCTTCCATACAGAGCTTCATACGGGGCCATTCCTATACTTGCATGATGACTGTTGTTGTAAGAAAATTCTGCCAAAGGAAGATACTGATCCCAACAACCTTCTCTTTCTAAAGCGCAAGCTCTTAACATGTCTTCCAGTGTCTGTATTGTTCTTTCAGTCTGTCCGTCTGTCTGCGGATGGTACGCCGTACTCAATCGTAATTGAGTTCCGAACGCCTGCTGTAATGAATACCAGAATCGGGATGTAAACTTAGGATCCCGATCACTGATTATACTTTCTAGTACTCCGTGCAGTCTTACAATCTCCTTCACATAAATTTGAGCCAGCTTCTCTGTCGTGTACGTTCCTTTCACCGGTATAAAGTGTGCTGACTTGGTCAATCTGTCGACCACTACCCAGATGGCATCGTAGCCTGCTTGAGTTCTGGGTAGACTGGTTACAAAGTCCATAGAAATACTTTGCCATTTCCATTCGGGAATATGCAAGGGCTGTAGGGTTCCCGCTGGTCGTTGATGCTCTATCTTTACTTTCTGGCACACCATACATTTGCTTACGAATCTTCCAACATCTCTCTTCATTCCTTTCCACCAGAAATTATTCTTCATGTCTGCGTACATTTTGGTGGCTCCTGGGTGAATCGAGTACTGACTCTTGTGGGCTATTTCCATCACTTCATCTCTCAAGAGTCATGTAGGGACGACAATTTTCCCTTGAAAGGTAATTATACCTTGTTGATTTAAACTAACTCCAGGTTGATTTCTTAACCATTTCAAACAATCTACGGCTTGTTGGGCTTCCTTGATCCTCTCTAAGAGTTCATCTTGGATTTGTACTGCGTAATATTCCTGTCCACATTCACTGTTTACCACTGCGAGATTTAAATCTCGAAAATCTTCAATCAATTGTTGTTCGGCTATCATCATACTTGCAATTCCTCTGACTTTTCTGCTCAAGGCATCAGCAACTACATTCGCCTTGCCGGGATGATACTTTAGTTCAAAGTCATAATCTTTCAGGAATTCCATCCATCGGCGTTGTCTCATGTTCAGCTCCTTCTGATCAAATAAGTACTTGAGGCTTTTGTGGTAACTATATACTGTCGTAGTAGCACCGTATAAGTGATGACGCCATATCTTCAAAGCAAATACGATTGCTGCCAACTCAAGATCATGAGTGGGATAATTCTCTTCATGTGACTTCAACTGTCGAGATGCGTACGCGACTGGTCTGCCATTTTGCATAAGCACACATCCCAAACCCATCTTTGAGGCATCACAATAAACTTCAAATGGTTCTTCAGGGTTTGGTAATGTCAGCACTGGGGCTGTCGTCAGCATCTTCTTTAACTCCTGAAAGCAAACTTCGCATTCATCAATCCACACAAAAGGGACTTCCTTCCTTGTCAATCGGGTGAGTGGTAACACCCGCTTCGAGAATCCTTCAATAAATCTTCTATAATACCCTGGCAATCCAAGAAAGCTTCTTATCTCTGTGACCGTCTTGGGTCGCTCCCAGTCAACTACTGCTTTGATTTTACTGGGGTCCACCGCTACTCCTTTATCTGATATCACATGCCCAAGGAATTGAATCTCGGGCAGCCAAAATTCACATTTGGATGGTTTGGCGTATAGCTGTTTCTCCCGTAATATTTGCAGCACGATTCTCAGATGCTCCTCATGCTCCTCCTTGCTCTTTGAGTATATCAATATGTCATCGATAAACACGACAACAAATTGATCCAGATAAGGTTTGAATATTTGATTCATATACCCCATGAACACTGCTGGGGCATTTGTCAGTCCGAAAGGAATGACCAGGTACTCGTAGTGCCCATATCTTGATCTGAATGCTGTCTTCGGAACGTCTTCCGGCTTGATCCGGATCTGATGATATCCTGATCGGAGATCGATCTTTGAAAATACTCTTGCACCTCTCAGCTGATCAATTAAGTCCTCAATACGAGGCAGTGGGTACTTGTTCTTCACAGTAACCTTGTTGAGCTGTCGGTAATCCGTGCATAGTCTCATTGACCCGTCCTTCTTCTTCACAAATAATATTGGCGCTCCCCATGGAGACACACTGGGTCTGATAAAATTTTTCTTTATTAAGTCTTCCAATTGCTTCTTTAATTCCACAAGTTCAAGTGGTGACATACGGTAGGGCGCAATTGAAAATGGCCCAGTTCCCGGTACTAGCTCAATTGGAAATTGTACCTCTCGTTCTGGAGGGAAATTGGTGATATCATCGGGAAAAACATCCTCAAACTCCTTAACCACTAGAATGTTGGACAGTGGTATCTCTTCTTCTCCTACAAGAGTTCCCATCATCATCATGGAGCATTCTCCTGTTTCAGGCGCTGAGTTTTCTTCCGCTCCTTCTTTGCCGATAATCAAACTGCGATTGCTGCAGTCAATCACCACTCGCTGTTTGGCGAGCCAGTCCATCCCTAGAATCACATTGATCTTCTCTAGTGGGAGGACTATGAAGTCCTGTTTGTACTTCTTTCCTTCATAGATAAATGCGACGTCTCTACATAGTAGGTACGCCTTAGCAACTTTTCCCGTCGCGGTCATGATCCGCATAGGTACTTGCAGTCTATCAGTAAATAAATCGTACGCTTTCGCCACATAATCGGCGACAAAAGAATTCGTAGCACCAGAATCAAATAGTACATCTAAATTTTCATGGCAAATATAGATCGTACCTTTGACCAGTTCAGCTGCCTGGTCTGCCGTGTGTTGATCGAGGGTGTAAACTCTGCCCATCCTTGGTGCTTCTTCTGTTGCTTGTTGGTTTCCCCATAGTGGACAGTTCTTGACATAGTGTCCTTCTTTTCCACACTTGTAGCAGTTTGGGGTTCCACTTAGACAGTTACCGTAATGGGGCTTCTTGCATTTTGGACAATTCGGAGGTTTGTTGTTGTGGCTGTTGTTTCCCCGGTAGTTTCCGGGTCTCTTGAACTTGTTGTCATCTCGCCTGGGCTGCCAGGGCTTCCCTCCGTTGTCTCCTCACCATGGTCCAGTATAACCATTCCCGCTAGCTTCCACGGGTTTCTTCTGTTGGCTAATAGCTTCCACTCTTCTGCATCGATTGATTAGGGTTGCAAAGTCACATGGGTCGTTGCCGGCTACTAGCTCAGCAATTCTGGGATTCAGACCCCTTTGAAACTTCGCCATCAGAAAGTCTGGTAAAGGCATTGCTCCTCTGTATGTTGCCAATCTTAGTAACTCATTAAACTTAGCATGATACTGGTCCAGCGTCATCGTTCCTTGAACCAGTTTGTCAAATTCTCCTTGTTTACTATCCCGGATTGACATCGGAAAGTATTTCTCCAAGAACATTTCCTCGAACACGGCCCAAGTTATAACCGCATTCTGCATTTCCAACGGTTGGGACGCATTCGCCCACCAGTGGTGAGCATCTCCTTCCAGCATGTACGTCGAGAATAGCACCTTCTGATCGTCGGTGCATTGGATAACTCGAAAAACCTTGTCCATTGCTTGCAGCCATTGTACAACTGCCATTGAGTCAGGACTTCCTTGAAAGGAGGGTGGTTTCTGCTTTCTAAACGTCAACAGTAGTCCTTGGTTATCTTGACCTGCCGCACCGTTTCCTGGAGGAGGTCGGGGTCCTTCACCATGACCCCCGGCTCCTGTTCCCGAGCCGCTTGCTCCGTTATTGTTTGCATTAGCATTTGGGTTCCTTCTGATCTCATTCATTATATTCTGAAATATATCTCCCGTGTTGGTTTGTAATTGGGTCATGGTGTCCCGCAACGTGTTAATTTGTCCTTGTATATCTTGCGTAGGGGTTCTTCGTGGAGGCATCTTGCTGTACATAGATACAGCAAATGGTTAGTGTTCCATCCTAATCCGAAATTTTGCTCTGATACCATAAATGTAACACCCCAAATGTAAATACATATAGGGTGCACCTTCATCATGCATTCAACGCGCGGAAGTCTAAATTTAAACTTTACGAATGCAAATATCAGAGTGCGGAATGGAAACACATAACCATACTTATTCCATATAAAATTAAAAGCGTTAAAACGTCAATACAAAATAAATAACACTAAACATTATTTAATGTAATCCCAAAAAGATTAACTAATCATAAATAAAAACATAATTTATGCCGCATCATAAGCCCAGTCAATATGTGGTTGTGGTTTCTCTAGCCATTGTGTACTTAGTGCTTCATCGAAATCATAATGTGGAAAAGCTTCTATTAATAATTTCATAGCCTCAGTCCATAGGCCTCTATCTGTTAGATCCTTTAGTTTCTCTTCCCAGGTAGGTGGAGTTTCTTCTTCTTTACGTACCAGTCTCTTACCCTTTCTTTCCCACATAACTTTCTTATTACTTTCTTTCATCTTTTCCTGAAATGGGTGGTCAAGGGTGGGTGAGATTTTGGGGAAAATCTCAGTAAGGTTCACAGCTGGAGCATTCTCCAACTATGACGCTTACTCCTGCAACAGTTTATAATAACAATACAAAATGGAACATTTAACATCATATTTAATAGCATGGTTTTAAGTTTCAAAAATATCATAATCACATAATGTAAAGCACTATAAACATATTGCAGTCAGACCAAAACTTATCATAGTTTCATAATGGTGGCATACATAGAGAGATTACTTCAACAACTGTAAACACTTACAGTACTTGTCGTTCTTTACTTGTATACTTTCAACTTTTGATCTCTTTACTTGCCTGTTTGCTCCCTTGACTCCCTTTGATGATGATCAACGACTTAAGGAAACACTTCTTGACCTTTGACTACTTTGAATCTTCTTGAATGAACTTCCTTCCTCCTTGAACATACAAGGCCGCAAGCTTAAAGAGAGGAGAAGAGGGATTTTCTTGCTTAGAGATGAAGGGTTCTTTGGCGGAATTATTAGGAAGAAAGATGATAAGATCAGGCTTGTATTTGGATCTCGAACAATTAGGTATTTCTCACTAACACACTCACCATTTCGAAGCATTCGTGGACTTCACAAAATGAACTAAACTCTTTGTTCTTT